>NW_010543836.1:12774-39673 GCF_000687285.1 Phaethon lepturus | reverse complement strand
TTAATTAGGATAATTACTGTTCTCTCTGGAGTGCCTTCCACTTAAGAATCTCCACAAGCTTTTTCTGCACGAGTTAAACTGGTGCCCCTGTTCTGTGAGGTACATGATCTCTATGACCATGTGTAAGTCCCTCTAACTTCCACATTCATGGAATGACGTCAGTAAGAACACCCTGTTTCACTGGCAGGAAGATACTACTCAAGATTATGGGATGTTCAACTTCCAAGAAGCTGGAGCCCATTTAAGTACCTAAGTATAGAGATTCATGGAGGAAACAGAGGTAGAGGAAAGCACCAGACTTAGAAGCTTAACTGTCCTCCACACTTGCTGTCAGACCACGGCGGTGGCAAACCAGCTTGGGGCAACCCAGAGTCGGAGTGGATTTGGAGATTGGCAGTGGGCAAGGTTTCCACAGATACGTTTCTGGTAAATGCGTTCAGGCTAAGTAGCCATTAGGACTAAACACAAGCTTTGGTTTAGATTTTTGTTTTCTCGTGCTATCCAACCCAAAATGGGCTTCCCAGTTGTTTCCCTAGTAACAAGTCCATATGTCAGGAACGTATTTAAGATTATTATATATGTAACAACTCAAGATTAAAAAAGGTTCAAACAGTAGCCCGTATCTACCTGATTTAGGGAAGAAAACCATATAATTTCCTTCATTTTTATTAATTCTTTTACATACATGGGAGGAAGTGTCAGTGGACTAGAAATCATGAAACTATCAGCAGTGGATTTATTGTCTGGGTAGAGAAAGAACCAATTACAGTTAAGGGAACAGTATGAAAAATAACTGCTTCTGAATATTTCTTCCCAATTTGTATTAATGTTAGATGTAACAGTGGAAAAGTTAGTGTTTATATTTAATGTCAAATTCATAACTCTGCAAATTGTATAGTTCTTTTCAAGTAAAAGCGTTGATAGGGAGCACGTTTCACATTCAGAATGAATGGCTAAGAAGAGTTTCATTTGCAGACAAATATTCATGCCTGATTTTTCATGTCCTCGAATATGCGAGGAATGGAAACAGCATCACATTACTTCTCTGACTAGTTGGAAATAACACAGCCCCAACGTTGAATCAATTCACAGAATAAACCCTGTGAATAGCTGCTGAGGAAATCAATATGAGGAAATAGTGAACTGAACATCTATTCTGCAAATAGGCAGAAAAAGAAAAAGTAGATTGTGGCTGTCCTGGTGTTGGTATCCCTGAAAAGTCTGGGCCCAGAAGCAAGTTGGGTGCCCCATCTAGATTAACAAATTCATTGCGAACCAAGTGGGGAGGTTGTGGAGAAAGAAACAAAGGAAAAATAAAAGAAGGGTGATGGAGGGAAGCTGGGCAGTTATAGATAAGCACTTGCATGGACAGGTGAGGGGAGAAGTATCAAATGAAGGAACCGTTCAAAAGAGGAAGGAGTAGAAAGAGGAAGTGGGATGGGGTTAAAGGCAGCAGGTAGAGAAAAAGTTCAATGTTGTTCTTTCTGATACAAGGTGGGGGTATCAGCAGAGACTACCCTGCAAGAGAAAAACTTGCCAGAGGACAAGACCTCTGAGAGGGTGGAGGGAGAAAGATACCAGAAATAGAGCCAGATGTGACCATTGGATTTGTCGTCCTATACAGCACAGCCCTTAAAGGTCACTCTGCTGCCCTCTCTCTTTTTGACAAATGGCAGGTTTCCTTGAAGTGATGCAGTCTTAAAGACTCAAAGAAGTGGAAAATGATCTTGGATAGCTGTGATCTTGTCCATGATAGAGGAAGGATTCCAGGGACAGTATGACCAAAAAGAAGGACAGGAGGAAGATGGTTGCAAGGAGTGAGAGTACATAGAGGTTATGGGAGGGGAAGGCCAGAAAAGAGAGACATGTTGAAGACAAGGAAGAAAGAGTTTAAAGAGTGTAAATAAAGCTTTACGCTGGTGAGAGGAGGGGAGGAATGGGGTGGGAAGGAGAGAAGGAAGAAATGACTGTTCTAATGCGGATTAGGATGACAGCAGAAAAACTGCCTGTGCATTGATGCTGACAGAGCAACCAGTTTGCCCAGGCTAGAAATAGATAATTGATACCATCCTTTGAGAGCTGCCGTTCATCAAAGCCCTAGAAACCACCAGTCTCTCCTTGCCCTTAATTTGTTTTAATGGAACACTTTCCCTGCCTCTTCCTGTATTTTTTTTTGCAACTCCTTGCAACCTTTATCCTCAGCATTTTAAGCAAGTGATAAGCTGCTGGTAACCTTGTTTGCGATTTGCAGTTCATTGGAAGTTCAGTCGGAGGCAAAGGCAGCACTTGTGTGCGGGGTGAGTTGTTGAGCAGGTGTGTTTGGTCTGAGCCTTGTCTCTGCCAGCCGCTTATATCTGCCATCTAGTCCTGCTCAGTCAGCACTCACTGGGGTTTCTTGCTCTGCAACTCTGGTGTCAGTAGTGATAACCATCAAAATGGAGAAAAAACCCAAGTATTAGTTGCACACAAAGCACAAGGTTAAACACACGTCACTGAGAAAAAGAAGGGGCAGGATAAGGTGAGGCAGGAATAAAACAAGTGAGCACTGAGGATGTACTTACCGCACCCATCAGTTGCCACCAAGCTGCAGGGACTGCATCTTTGTACATTGAAACAATAAGATCTGAAATAAAGTTAGTAATCTGGGAAGTGACTCCTTTTTTTCCCACTGTTGCTCAGTATGTTAACGCAACAGATATACCGAACTAACCTACACATCTCCTATATTGTCAGCTGTTGTGTGCTTTACAGTTTTGTATCTCCACAATTTGCTCTTCTTTTTAATTTAATCTGCTGGATGGAGGTAATGAAGATTTAAGTACTAAGTGTAAACTCATCTGTCTTGGTAGAGTAGCTGGAGTTGCACAGAGCCGCAGAGCTGAGGATCATTGTACTCAGCTCAATGGGTGGTTCTGCCTGTGGCCAAATGGATTCCATATGCGAGCTTTTCTGTCACGCAGAAGGTGCCATCACTAGCTCCCTTTCTAAGAAGTCTTTTTGCTCTTCTCGATGAAATACACTGTCACTTACCCCAGCATGTTGACTTGCCATGATGGTGTCAGTATGGAGCGAGCTCTGCTTGGGTAACTTTCAAAATCACAAGCGCCTGTTAGGTTTTTTTTTTTGGCTGCAGACAGATAGTGTTGCAATTTTATTAATTTTATTCTTGACACAATTCTGACTCTCTGCATGCAGATGATTTCAGTGTCCAGATACCTTTGAGAAACATATCTTGGGTGAGAAGAGTAGTCTGGATTGTGTTTTTAATGTTAGGCTTACACCATTAACCAAAGAGCAACAAGCTGCCACTCTGTCTAGCATGTTACACAGATATGCGATCTATTGCAGCCAACATCTTCACCCTCACTTCTCTTTTTATAAGGAAGGCAGGTTCTCGTGCCCAGAGTTCCTCGGAGAATCTTCTATGACGGGGGTAAGGTAGCTGCAGAAAGGGAGAACGTAAACTGCTCTCCATGTCCCCTGGGAGTGGGTGAGGTGTAGCGAGTTTAAACTGAAACCGAAGAGTTAAGTTAGAGATGACAGAAACCTGTTCGATAGAGAAGAGGACAGTGCTTAGGAAGACTGTGAAACCTCTAGCGCTGGCAGTTTGTCCAATCTGTTTCTCCCAGGAATTAGTTGTGGGCTGGCTCATCTGGGTTTTTTCCAGCCAGTTTTTCAACTCTGCTTTCTGCTGTTACGTAGCAGCAGACATTCAGATTCTGAATATTTTCCAAAGCTGCCCAATTATTATTAGGTATAATTAACACCAGAATCCTTAATCCATAAACCTGTTGTAAGTTGGACCCAGTCCTATTTTGTGTTTACAAAATAAAACCTCAATGTGAAGATGACCTCTTCAAAAAGCAAGAAGCAATCCTAGCTCCCAGTCTCTCCCCATGACGTAGAGAAATACTTGTAGAATATAGAAAGTGAGGTATATTACTAGAACACGTAGCTGTTTGCCATAACAGTAGCACAACTTAACACTTAGAAACTCTCCAAATTTATTAGTGCTGAATTAATTACCTAGCTATATATCTAAACTCAAATGTTCAGGAAAGTGATTAATATTACTCAGAACTACTACTTTACGGATCATTGTCTGTAATCAGGTTGTGGTAGTTCAGCAAGATCCACGTTTCCTGTGGTTGACAATGGATTATTCACATAGGATGTGCGGCATAACTGAGTTAAGGTTATGGAAGCAAACATACCTTCTGGAATTTGCCCAATCTGAGTCACATAGTTTGGTAAAGATAAAGTTGCGTAATTCAGGGCTATTTTTATGCACTTGCACTAAATAAACATATGTTCATGCGTTCTGAAGAACAACAATGTGATAGGAACAGTCTTGGTTCGTACTAGGATCTGGTTAAATAAATTAGAAGTATGGTGCAGTGCTTGGGAGGGTTCAGTTATAAAGCTATTTCAAGAAACCCATGAGGATTTCACTAAACTCTGCAGCTGCAATGTCTGCAGGCAAACAGGATGCTATTCTATCACCAAAGGAATAACAAACAATTCCAAAAGAGGGGGTAATTTAGTTAAATATAGCACTTGAAATAATATACTAAGAATTCACGTCTTTTGTCATCATTTTACCTTTTTTATGCAGTGGGTAGCAGCAAAATCCTCAAACTGCTATTGTCTGCAAATAGTGTTCCCATCAGAGAAGAAACAAAAATTTGGAGATAACAGGCCGAAGGACAGTGAGGCAAGCACAGGCTCTAGAAAATAAGATAAAAAGAAAAAAAAAACCCGAATGTCTGAGATCATTGCTTTGTCTGCTTCCTAAGCCAGATCCTTGAGGTCTTAAATGTACAGCAACACTGAGAAAAATGTGCAATACTCCAACCACTGTGAAGGTGTTGATGGTCAGTGCATGAGCTTATTCCCTGATTTAGTGCAGCCCAAGGACCAGTCTCTGTCGTCTCTAAAAATCCTTCTCTGACATCAGCCAAAATAGGTGCCTCTACCTGAAGCAGAGGGTAAGAACTGGAAAAAGCAGTCTCCCAGTTTGCAACCATTTGCAGTTCAGGGACTTCCTGAAAAGGTGGGTTCGGTATATTAATAACCCTCAATCTCCCTCTTCCTTGAAGAGGCTGCTTGAAGAGATGCTTTCTGAAGCCACATCAGCTTTTAGTTCCCACAACACACTGTGGCAGGAAGTTCCAAAGTTTAAGTACAAGCATGAAGAGTCACTTCCTTCCGTTTGCTTTGAGCTTGTCCTCTCCTACTTAAAATTGCTGCTTCCTTATTCTTTTATTGGAAAATACAACGAAAAATCCATCTCCTCACCTTCTCCATGATGTTCATGATGATATAGATTTATGCTGATCATCTCTTAGGCTGAAGAGGTGAACCTATTTAGTTCTTCCTTATATAGAGTAGTTCCGTACTCCTATCATCCTTGTTATTCTCATCTGAATCTTTTTGGCTCTACTGTTTCCTTTTTAAGTGAGAGGGCCAGAGCAGCACGCAGGATTCAAGCTACAAGAGCCGTAGGTTTATACAGTTGCATAACAACATTCTCCGTTTTGTTCTCTGTGCCTTTCCTGATGATTCCTAACATTTGATTTGCTTTATTGAGAGCTACTAAATGCTTACCTGACGTTTTCATGGAACTATTTATTATAGCCCCAAGTTTTCACTCCTGGCCAGTAAAGGCCAGCTCAGGGCCACATGTGAGCTGAGGGCTGCTTTTTCCCTTGTGCATCATTTCACTGTTCAGTCACTGAGATTCTGCAATTCTTCACGGTCTATCCTCATCTTTAATACTCAGAGCAGTTTTGTATCATGACTAAATGTCTTGGTTTAGCCCCAGCCAACAACTAAGCACCACGCAGCCACTCGCTCACCCTCCTCTCTCCAGGTGGGATGGGGGAAGAGAATCGGGAAAGAAACCTCGTGGGTTGAGATAAAAACAGTTTAATACGACAGCAAAGGAAGAGGAAATAATAATAATGATGATAATAATAATAATGGAATATACAAAAACAAGCGATGCACAATGCAACAATTGCTCACCACCCCAGTGATCTATAGCCTGTCCCCGAGGCACAATTCCTTCCCCCTGGCCAACTCTGGTTTTATATACTGAGCATGACGTCATATGGTAGGGAATATCCCTTTGGACAATTGGCATCAGCTCTCCTGGCTGTGCCCCCTCCCAGCGTCTTGTGCCCCTCCCCGCTGGCAGAGCGTGGGAAGCTGAAAAGTCCTTGACTGAGTATAAGCACTACAAGTACTCAGCAACAACTAAAACCATCAGTGTGTTATCAACATTACTCTTATACTAAATCCAAAACACAGCATTGTACCAGCTATTAGGAAGAAAATTAACTCTATCCCAGCTGAAACCAGGACACTAAACCTTGTCACTTCACTGTTTACTCCTTTTCAGCTCATGCATGAGTTTGCCGAGCAAACAGCACATATCTCCAGGGGACACCACTGCTGATCAACCCCTACCACAAGAGCTGACCATGAGCTCCTACTCTCTGTTTCCTGGATTTTTTTAGTCATCCCTTTTTAATTCATCCAGGGACCTTCCCATTTATGCCTTGACTTTCCTTAAAAGCCTTTGGTGAGAGAGGTTGTCTGCAGCTCTCAGGAAATAAAAGCTGGTTATATCAACAGGATATCCTTTATCCAAAGGCTTGTTGACACCTTCACAGAACTCCAGTGGGACCATATGGCAGGACTTCCCTTTACAAAAGCCATGCTGACTCTTCCACGGCACATCACACTTACCCATGTCTCCGCTAATTCCATTTTTTTTGCTAGTTTCTACAAAACTGCAATGCCATACCAACCTGCACGTAGCTTCTTACGCTGCTGGAAGAGCCGAGACCTCACGGTAATTTGAAAGGCTGGGGCAAAGGCGCTCCCACTGGATCTGTATTTTCCAGACTGCAACTTTCAGCTGCCGGAAGAGCAGTATTTGGGATAGTTTTTCCAGAATTTCCTCTTAGTGTTTATTGTTGTTTTCAGTCAGATACACAAGTGAGTGCACGACACTCAGAGAGCAGCATCATTTTCCCACGTCAGGATTCCTCTACCTAGCCCAAGATGTTACAAGCAAAATTCCCTGCTGCGGTCAGTCCTCTCCGTGCTGACAGAATGGCAAGATGAGCACTCGCCTCCCTTCGCTTACACCTCCGAGGGGCAGGAAATGCCTCTTCCTCACCGCATCCCCTAAAAACCTGGGGTGGGAGCCCTGCCAAGTGAGGGGAGGAAGTACCAGACAAGTTGGCTGCTGCCAGCCACCGGCTGCAGTCAGTCCCCAAGGGAAAGTGGTTATTTAGCGTGTGCTGAAACGATTCTGTGTGGTGAATCAGGAACACGTTTATAGCTCCCAGACAGCCAAACCTCGCCCTCCCTTTTAAGAGGGGAGTTCATCCAGGCGACAATCTGACTTCATTGAAGAAGCCAACGTGAATTATCTCCTGATCATTTCAATGATGATTTTTGGGTTTGAGGGTGCAGATTCATCAATCAATTTGTCTGGGAAAGCAGAGGACTGACTAAATCATTTAACCAGTCTCATACTGCTCTTCTTCTTGGGGTGGTGAGGTTATGACTTCTTCTTCAAATTTTTTAAAATATTGAAAGCCAAATAAATTATGGAAAAAGAGCAGCTGCTAACAGCTTAAGAAGGGCCTTGTGGTCATTTCCTCAAAACTAAACCACCAAAAGGTAAACGAGCATGCTTCTCTCTCATGAGCAGTACATTTCATCCCTTTCTAGGTTTTAACAGCTTTTGAATGAAGTAAAACACCAGCACTTTTGAGACTTGCATTGACTGCAGAGATCCTTCTGGAGCCCTGAGCTACCTCAAGGAAGGTATTGCTTTGCCTTGACTCTTTCCACAAAACCTATCCCATATATTGCACTGGGCTCACAGCACAAAGCTGACCCCTCTGGGAAGCTTGAAGAGGTGTAAAGGTTTTAGCAGACACCGGTAGAAACCAGCCGTCGCTCTGCAGAGTGAGTCACGTTACAGAGTGCTGCCGGCAGGACACAGACGTGCAGGAAGCAAGCCTTCGTCAGACTGAGTAATTCAGGTGAGCACAAGCGCGACGCTTGAAGGCACGTACTGGCTGTGATGCATAAGGCTGTGTAACCTGGTCTGCCCTTACACAGATGACCTCAGGGGTCTGTATTGTGGCTTCCCAGTTCTTTGAATGGGAACCACACTGTCTCCTGTCATGGAGAAGAGCTTCCACTTGCCTGCACCAAGGGAAGCATGGCATGCTTGCCTGCCATGCCTCCTGCCTCTCTCCCAGCAGCCCCGGGTTGCTCTTGGACTACCAAATCAAGAAGCCCCTGGTTTTGTTCAGAAGGTTCCTGAGATCACCTGCTATGAGGGAAGATGGGATTTGTAGGCTGGCAGACCATAGGATCCTTTGCTGCTTATCTCATTCCCTTAAGAAGGGCAGAGGTGGTCTAAATCCCATCTGACTTACCAGGACTTTGGACATCTCGTTCCTATTATCTTCAGTAGGAGTATCCATATCCTGTAGGAAGTTTTGAACACAAGGCTCTGACATGTTTTGAATCAACCCCTTCCCAATACATGAAGTAAAGAAGTGACCATGAAGGGAAATAAAGGACGTAGGAAAATCTTAAACAAAATCCCAAGCTTTATGAATTCAGAAGACCAAGATCCACCTACAATTCTGACTGTAGGTGAATGAAGATGAGAATGAAGTAAGTAATTTCCATGCATATTTTGGAATAAATATAAAAGGCATTAAAATAACATGGACCACAGTCTAAAATACCTGTAGAGGCACAAAATAGCTGCCATGAAAATGCCACAATAAATGGTCATGGAATTTGAAATTGACTTGTCAGCAAAATTGCACCTTCCTTGAAAACAATGATACAAAATCTCCTTTTGCTAATTTATTTGTACTTTACCTCCAGAGAGGTAAAGAGCAATGCAAAGTCTTTAGACTCTTCTAGGCATTCTTCTCAAGCAATCGTACCAGAGTTAGTGTAAAGATACCAGGTATAAAGTGACACCTAAGAGAAATTGATGCCTTGCCCATTTGTTCCAGAAGAAGACGCCCATGCAGGACAACTTCCTCCAAAATGTCCTAGAAGAACTTTCCAGTAGGTGAAAACCTAGGTAGTTTTGATAAAGAGATTGATAAATGAACGAACTCCCTCGTAAATCATGACTCTACTACTTAGGAGAATATTGGATTAATTTGGTTTCCAATTTTAGACTTTTTTACTCCTGTGTTACTCAGTGTATGCTGGACCTGTACAAAGCATACATTGTATGCACCGGCATATTGACAGCAAAGGAGAAAGGAGAATTTGAAATATAGCTGCTACGATGATCTCCTGTGCCCAGCCTGCTTTGTTCTTCCCGATACCTACTGCGATAAATTCAAATATGCAGAAGAGTCTCTCCTCTTTGCAGTGCAAAGAGCTGCCCTTGCTCACTCATGCATGGAAATCCACCCTGAAAGCCAGGGGCAGCAAAGGAAGTTCTCCTATGGAAAACTCACAGTGTTGTCTTAAGATCCCATCTTCTGTCCAGCTGCAGGGATGGTTGCAGATCTATGGGAGCAATGCAGAGATGAAAACAAGCGGCCATATGAAAACAAGCAGGAATAGCAGGGAATGGATGGAAAATCCTGGAGCTGCCACTTACATCCCTGTATCATCACACTGTGATTCATCTCAGTTATGCAGGATTTGCTGTAGGAAAATCTGGAATATACTGAGCTCCACTGACTCTCCTCACAAACCTTGTACAGCTGCACACAATGAAGAGTACCTGAACTGCACTCGCTCCGTCTCTGTTTGCTTCCAGCTCATGTTTGCTACTTTTTGCCTTTTGCTCAGTTCACAGTGAGGAATGCTCATATAAACACAAGCTTGAAGGAAATGCCTAGGGAGTAGCTGCCTGTGATGGGAATGCATGTGGAAGTCATTTTTGAATATCCGCAAAGGAGAGCTAGTTCTGGATTAACCTCTCCAGCCAGAGAAGATAAACTTGACTGCACAGTTCAGTTTAACTCATTTGCCATGAGCTGCTAATGGATTATTGATAAGTAATGACTCACTGAAAAAAAAATTATGCAAGAAATATGAAATTAATGTGATAATAATGATCACCTGCTCTGTTAGCTTCTGAAGAAGAGAAGAGATTGCATTTGTTGAACAAATTTCAATACATCACTTCTCACACTGGTACTGAAGGGCAGCCGTTACAGGATACACAGCTCTGCAGGGGTCTGGGTAACTGTGATTTTGTTATGCAGTGGAGCCAACCTACCTTTAACCACTGCCAAGAAGGATGTCCGGCTCCCTGATGCTGTCCCTGACCCCAGCATGCATCCTGCAACTTCCTTTTCACCGCACCACTACGTCCCTGACCCACACTCTGCCAGTCTGGGGAGATAAACCGGCACGGAGCCCTCCAGTTCTTACGCCACAGAAGTTTTTTTGCCGGTGTAGTTCCCAGCGCCAGCATGCAGCAGGATCAGCACATTGGACGTGGTGGAAATGTGCAGCCTGGTGAGTCTGGCCATCCTTTCCAACAACAGCTGCCCATTAATTAGGATCAAAAATATGATAAAAATCTCATTCTCAGCCTCCTAATACCACCATGCCATGCAGAGAACAATGGATGCCAGGGAAGAAGCAAAGGGCTGTAAGGGGAAGAAACATGCAGTCATGAACGACCATGAGAATTAATTTCTGCCATAAAATATGGCTCATAATATGAAATGTCTGACAACCATCTCGAAACCTTGCCATCTAGCAGTTAATTTTAAAAGTATCAGTTACGGCTTAACATCACCTGAAAGTACGCGAATGCCTGGCAGCACAGGCAGGGCTGCAGACCTGGGGAACCTGCAGCCTAATTAACGCTTGAGAGCACGAGGGCCCCCGTCGATAAAAGAGAAATGGAAGGGCAGCAAGTGAAGCTCCTGATTGCAACAAGTACCAGCATGTGGCTTAGTCCCAGGCGCCACGTATGGTTTGCTAGGCAGGGAGGAGGGAGAGCCTCCGCTGTCTGGCAGTGAAGGGACCAGGGGAATATCTGGCCAATGCTGTTTTAAAGTTTTCTGGAAGTTTTTCCTATTGATTCACCCCATGGAGGTACGTGGGGAAAGGGCAGTTGTTAGGAGGAATCTGGAGGAAAAGGGGCTGTAGAACTCTCGCCGCTCTCAGCATGACCTCGCACTGCTGCAGGCATCGATGCACAAAGCCAGTGTACTGATTCAGTGTGCAGAAGTAAGGGGTGACAGGGACACACCTGCTGCCTGAAAAACTGACCTGGGGGGACAGGGAGGGATGTGAGCAGCTGGATATGTGAGCCTGTATCATATCGATTAGTGAAGGGGCTCTATAACTGTCAGAGTTACATACGGTGTCAATACAAGTTATGGAAAGGCACTTTAATTAAGAGAAAAACCAATGACAAAAAGACCTTTCTGTTCTTTAGGAACACTGGCAGAAGAGGGTTATTTCTAAGCGGTGGCCCACACTGAGTCATGTCGTTCACATAAATTAGCTTGGCCTGAAACAGAAAGTTCAGGAGCTGCCAACAGCAAAGCCAGCCATGGGTATGAGGTCATGAGAGGTTGCCAGTCCTGTGGAGTTCGGCTGGTCCCATCACAGATGAGAAAAGTCTGAAGAAAAGCTGGGGTGTGGGAAGAAGGTGCTTTGGGTGACCTGCTTCCATCAGACACGGTGCTGAGCCAGGGCCTTTGCGTGGTGATAAAGAACACCTCTGGGGGAGCAATGTGGCCCAATCATATATATAACAGACATCATGCATCCTTTAAATGCTGCATCTCCCTCTACAGCTTGCTGGATCAATGGTGTTATTCTGCTCCAAGCGGTACAGCAGGAGACCACTCAATGCAGATACACTTTTGCATTCAAGTCATCCCACAAAATAGGCAACTTGCTGGAATTTCCAGAGGTGACACTGAAATTCCATTAAACCCCCTAACCCATGCTCAAAGAGAAACTATTCAGGTTTCTCCTGTCTACCATTAGGTATTAGTTATCTCTCCACTCACACAGCATTACCAAGGTATATGTGTTTTTCATAGTCACTCAGTCTGTGTTCATCCATTTTGGCTCTTAAATAAGCTGCTATATACTGACATCTTCTAAACTGAACCCAGAAGTGTTTACTGGACTGAAAAAGACATCACCAGATGGCTCCAATATCAGCCTAGAAGGATTTCTGTTCTCCAACAGGCGCTAAATGTGGCTGAAAAATCAGCAGGCTGTAGAGTGTCTGCATAGTCAAATCACCTCTAAGAGGCTTTATAATTGTGTTCAGTTCTGCCGTGCTGGAAAAAGAGGGTAATAAGCTCAATGTATTACATTTAAACTGGGGCTAGACTCCATATATAGTGGTAATGAGAAACACAGGCTGAGGTTTTGAAGGCAGCTAATGGGGCTTAGCACTTTGCTCAGTGGAAAAGGAGATGCCAAGCTACCTTAGTTCACTTGAGAGTCATGGCCATGAACTCCCAAGTTTCCAGAAGTCCCCAATGATGGGGCTCACCTATTTCAGATGATGTGAAAGGGCTCAGTTCTGAGAAGTCAAGTCTTACGTTCACTCTAAAAATCAGGCTCACATAGCGATCTTAGGGTGAGAATCTAACAAACTAGACACAAAATCTGTAGGCATTTTTTGGACATTCAGATAAAAATTGTTATTTTATTAGTCACTAGCTTTAAGGCTACAATAGTCTTTCTGATACTGAAGTGTTACTAATCATTAAGGTATTTAGTTTTGTTTTGCCTCACTTTCATTTCTAACTCATTTTCTGGCTCTGTGCACATGAATTACGTTGAGGAGTTTCCTAACAGTTGGCCATAGTACCTACCAAAATGTCTTGAACACATTTCCATGAACATCTTCTCCAACTATCAAGTTCTTTTCAACAAAACCTAGAAGTACTCGGCCTTCTACTATGTTTTGTCTTTTTTTATTGCACTGGGGATGGTGCAATGGGTGGGTACATCAGTAGTAAATAAGTCAGTGAGTAGATAGGTCACTCCACTGGGTTTCATTTAAAAGGAGTACTTTCCCTTTATGCTGTAGGCTGGCAAACACTTTTTCTAGCTACTATGCCAGTTCAAGCAATCCCAACGTCCCCTCGTGCTGCCCACTCAGTTGTGCCAGTACAACTTTCCATGGGCTGCCCAATAAATCCTGCAGGGATCCATCTGGGATAATAATAACCTGACCAAACATAACTCCCTTTTTTTTCTTCAAGCCCTCTTAACCCTTGTTGAGTCTACTTAGCTCAGTACCACCACTGAAAAATTGCACACCAGACTGCACCAAAAGCAAAAGGGAATAAATATTGAAGTTGACTTCAAATTACTTTTGCGAATCAACCAGCTGCATCATTGTATGGGAATCCAGTGCAAAGTCTAATGTACTCATTTATCATCAAGCTCAGATCAGAGCATGTGCAGCCCCACAAACTGTCTGTACTTGTAGCCATGTTCCAGGCACTAAACAACCTATTTTTATGTGTCAGAGTAAAGATTCACAAAACCTTCATCAAAACTGGTCCCGCCACGGATTCAAAAGCCCAGTGAGGGATTCTGAAGTCCTTCTGCAGTCCCTGGGGAGAGCAAGGCACTTTGTACAGACAACATGACACCACAGACACCAACCAGGGTGTTGGATGGAATGAACCAACGGGAAACACAAATCACACAGCTGCACCAGAATATCTCCCCTCTGTGCAGCCCGCAGGCTGCAGAATGGGGCCCTTCTATCAGCCTGGTTTTCAAAGCCTTCTTCTGGTGCTCAGCGCTGTGGGGAGGAGGGCAGCATTCACTAAACCTCATCCTTAGCTGGTTTGTCACCCTAAGTGCTCTCTCTGGTCTTCGGTTAGGGACATTCAGAGGAATTTTGAAGAAGACTTTTCAGATCAGACAATGATGTCTGATTAGGATATGATTCATGTCATCTCACTTTAGCCATCCACAAAATGCAGGGTTGGGATTCAATGGCCTATCTAGGTTCTAGATACTTAGTGCCGTATGGCATATTCTGTGTCACCCAAGACATCTATACAGGGCTTGCAGATGTGACACTGAACATACAGGAGACCTGCACATTCTGCAATGGCAGCCAGCATTGCTCTTGTCACCTTTGTTCAGGCAACTACATGTCATCCAAGAAGTCTACATCTGAACTAATGGTCTGGGTACTCATCATGGTTAGAAGAGGTCTAATCATCGGCATTAAGCATAGGGTGTCACTCACCCAAACAAAATTAGGTGATTAATTACACCCTGTGTTCAATTGACTGGTGCCTCTTACCCTACCGATTACAAAGGTGAGTTCTGAGTGAGTTCTCAGGATCCACACTGCAGATCCACACATAGTCAAATGAATCCCGTGCCCAAGAGTTTTCAGGGTGTGGTAGGTGCTTAGGCAGAGTTGGCTGGACTGCAACTGTACCAGGATCTTCTTTAACCAAGAAGAAATTGTTGGCTCATTCCTTTGGACCTTTCAGGTCACAGAGTGTCACCGTCTGTGAAGGCAATAAAAAAGGACGTTTCTTATAATGTCTTCAAAAGCACTTGACAAAGATCACTAAAAAGACAGTTTCGTGTTCTAAAATAGTTGATTGAACTTGTTTGCAAGTTACTGGGCCCAGTGTAGGACACTCTTCGGATGTCAGTGGAGGGTCATCTTGTCCCTTTATGACTGTTGGTGGCTAACAGACACTACTCACCACTCCCACCTCACTGCTGCCAGCCCAGTCCCCCCGAAAAATCTATGATGTTATGGAGACGTTATGGATGTTATGGAGAACAAGTCTTACGAGGAGCGTCTGAGGGAACTGGGGTTGTTCAGTCCGGAGAAGAGGAGGCTGAAGGGAGACCTTATCGGTCTCTACAACTACCTGAAAGGGGGTTGTGGCAAGGTGGATGTTGGTCTCTTCTCCCAAGGAACTAGCAATAGGACGAGAGGAAATGGCCTCAAGTTACGCCAGGGGAGGTTTAGATTGGATATTATGAAAAATTTCTTTACGGAGAGAGTGGTGAAGCATTGGAACAGACTGCTCAGGGAGGTGGTGGAGTCACCATCTCTGGAAATGTTCAAAAAATGTGTAGATATGGCACTGCAGGACATGGTTTAGTGGGCATGGTGGTGTTGGGTTGATGGTTGGAGTTGGTGATCTTAAAGGTCTTTCCCAACCTTAACGATTCTGTGATTCTGTGTGATTTTGTGATGCGGGCCACAGGAGGTCAGGGTTCCTTCTCACAACCTTGTCTGTGAGCTGCAGAGAAAGAAGCCTATGGTGCAGGAGTGACTTCTGATTCATGTCAGTGAAACTTTGGCAGCAGTGCTCTCTGTGGTTTTCACCTTTCAACATCTCCTTATATACTCATTTTCTCATCTGTACCATGTAAAACACTACGGGATCTCCCAGTGCTCAAAAACTTTCCATGGCAATTACCTGGAGTTGCACTCCAACCACTAGCTCTTAACTGAAAGGTTTCCAGCCACTCAGTTTTCTGTTGCCCAGCTCTTCCTTCAAGTTGGTTGGACATTTCTGTATAAACCAGACTGTAAGTCCCTGCCCAGAACAAGCTGACTATTATTACACAGCCTACATCATTCTTTTGCTTGGCTCATTCAAGACAAATCAAGTAACTGGGTACTGCCTCATGCTGCCTGCGACTTAAATTAGAAAGAATAGACCACAAGAACAACTGCAGCGGTAGGAGAAGTGGCTATAAAAAAGGAAAGGAAAGTGCTTCTCTTAGAAACCTTTGTTCCACAGAGGGAAATTGTAAAAGTAGTCCAGGATATTTTTGTTGCTGCTTTTTAATTTGAAATTTCATGTCTGGAAGTATTTACAGACGTAGAGTGTTGTGCAATGTTTTTGCTGCAGTATGGTGATTGCTAAGATTAGCACAGTAACAGACCTGTTCAGAGTAAATTGCATATAATTAATAGGAAGCAGGAGGAAAAAGGAATAATTGTACTTCAACCTAAAGGCAAGTTCAGCTCTCCCAGTAGGTGGAACCAGCACTAAGGCCATGCTAAAGAGGGGCCCTTTCCGTTCCTTCTGGGAAATGAACAACAATTCTGTGCCCGTATTGCAAATTCTCATTTCCAATTTGAGATGAGTTTTACCAAAATGCAGCGATGTTCAGAGCTGGAATTTCTTTCAGGTCCTTCCTAGCAATGTTGGAGATTATCGCTTTGTGCTTCTGGCTCGTCTCCCATCCAATGTCAAAACATATTACAGACATTAAAACAACATTTCCTTGTGAAGGAGCTGTATAAAACCTGTGCAACACAACTTACATTTTGGCCTCTAAGGAAGGACTTCACTGGTAATCTAAACACGACTTCAGTTCACCATTTCTGCGGTGAGGCCTCAATGCCCTGTGGAAGGAAAGAGCAATTCCTCTCCGGGTGGACACACAGAGGACACCAGGACAAAAGCTCCCTACACTCCAGGCTGGGTTTCTATGTGTTATGAACCCTGTGACACCGCACAAGAGGGGATCCCACGTCTCATTCCAACATGAGCAGTTACAGCCTTCTCCCCAAACCCTTTTGGAGCTCATGGTCAATCAGGGACCTGTGCTGAAGCCGCGTGGCACGTTGCATGATGAGCTCCCATCTTCCATCCCACTGAACCAACCACATTTCCCAGTGGGTCACTGCGTGCAGCAGTAAGGAGGGACGAGTCCACGCACATGCTGAAACCGAATGTTTCTCAGCTCTTCACTTCCCCACGCAGACACTCCTCCCTGAAGACATTAGAGCATCTCAGTATTGCCAGATGCACAGGTCAATAAAAGCACTGAAATAAATCATTGCAGCCAAGGTTTCACTTCGCTGCTATTATTAATCATTAGCAATAGCTATTGCTAATTAATGTCATTATACATCACGACTATTAATCATAATCTGCTGATGCAAGACATATTGTCTCTTGTAGATAAGAAAGAGGAAAAAAGCAAGCAAGCAATAATCAAACTTGAAAATTATAATGGGCAGCGTCTGCAAGATCACGCTGCAAACTTCACGCTAGAAGGAAGCCAACGTCCCTGCCTTGCTGGCTGCATCTCTGCAACTGCATTTAAGCAATGCCACTGGTCACAAAACCACACCCCACCAAACTGGGCATACAGCTTTAAAATATTATTTAGTATATGACAACTTTTGGTGATACAAACTCTTAACCATGTGGGAACGAGATTTCAGTTAAACTAATAGTCTCTTCCATAATGCTACACTGTTCCCCCCACCCGCCAAGAACACCCCCATGCTTCTATCTTCACATCAAGGTCTTTCAAAAAGAATTAAACTGTTCAGTTCAAATACAAGCTGTTAGGCTGTATGCAAAAATCACCGAGAAAATGGCCATGACCTTTGTTAGGTAGAAGGTGCGATTAGCTGACCCTAAAGATTCCGTGGTCCATGAAGACTACAAAATGATATAATGCAGCAAATTATTTGACATCAGAAGTGCTGGGTCATTAGGATTTGTTTGTCATTACGATTTAAACCCTCATAAATCTTTTTTTTTTTCCTCATAAGGAAGGAAAGGGAGATTTCCTTCATTTTATATTTCAATCTCAAGTGGAAATTTAAATGCAGGTGTCTGAAGGTGAAATGCAAGAGTGGAATCAATTCTGTAGCTCACAAAATTGATTTGCCCCAGACCTGAATTTGTAATATATCCCCTTCAGCAGGCAGTCGGGAGCCGCAAGCACTCCAGCATGCCTGCTTTCCCCACAGCACAGGAGAGAGCTCACGTACAGCCTTCGGCTACCTGCCGTCGTGCTGATGAGCGTGGACGTTGCCTGCTCAGAAACTAAATCTCTAAGCAGGAAGTTATTGACAGTGTTTTAAACAGAAATTCACCGCGATAGCAATCTCACAAAGGCACAGCGCAAAGAACAGGACATATCTGCTGGCTTTGGGTCCACAGACTCAGGGGTAGTGGGGTGCCAAGGACGACTGTACGGAGGAGAAGGTGTCAGTCTTCTGAAACAAAAGTATTTCTGCCACACGTTCAGATGGCCACATCTCCATCTGCTCCGGGAGAAAGGGCTGTTGGTCACAGTGGTGAGCTCATTAAAATGAGATCAACAGAGATTTAATCTAATGCTGAGGATTATTCGAAGTGGAATGCTCAATTAAGTGTGGAGAAAAAAAATGTAACACATCCAATGAATTGCCAGCTGATTCCCCTGCTTTATTTGGAATTTAGCCCAATATTGAGGAGGGCTGATAAGCTAAGGCAGAACTGTGAAAAACCTCTGATGCTGGGGGGTAACTGTCAGCAAACACAAGTTCAATGTGCCACATCGTTACTCAAAGATTTTGCAGCAAGCTCCGCAGGTACATAGCGTTTGGCTAGGATTATACCCCTGCCAGTTTCCACTTCTATTCACACCAGTGGCTCAAAGAATATTTGAAATCTGCTAAGGTGAGGATTTGCATAAATAGGATTTACCATGGCTCTTGGAAAATTGGAAGAGTTAAGTCCGATGAGTGCTACAAAACTTGCCTTTTCTTTGCAGTTCTTCTGTAATCCTGGCCATTTCTCGCTCCCTCCTCCACCCCCAAAAATTGAAACTGCTGCTGCTTCCCCAGCTCCCTCACCTCTCCAAGCAGGGACCACACATAAGGACAGACAGGATTCTGTTTTGAGTGAAACTATTTATTTTTTATTTAATTTTATTTATTTGTTTGTTTGTTTGTTTGTTTAATTTAAACATTTACATTTCCACTTGAGATTGAAATATAAAATGAAGGAAATCTCCCTTTCCGTCCTTATGAGGAAAAAAAAAAAAAAAGATTTATGAGGGTTTAAATCCTAATGACAAACAAATACCAGGCAGTAAGCCAAGAAGCAAGAGAAGAGAAACACATTCATTAATTAAAACAAGCATTGCTTGCTTTGAACTAATAAAATCATGTTAAAAAAATTGGAGCGATGAGTTCTCGGCCTCTCGAAGAGAAGAACATGCTCCAGCCCAACCGGAGGCAGTGGCACAGCAAGCGCCTGCACTGCTGCAGGAGAGAACAGGCAGCGTGGGATGCATTCCCCAAACTCGCTAATTGGCAGGCGCAGGGCCCTGTGCCGCTTACAGAGAGAAGAATTAATCGTAACATGAACAGCTATGTGGCCTGTTGGCACAATATCACAGCATTTTTTTTTTTTTCTTCCAGCAAGTAGCATTTAATCTTTGCCCAGACATTTCAAGGCAGAGCTGTCTTATTTCTCCCATTACGGCAGGACACCTTCCCACGCCATTCCCTAAAGTCAGAATTTTTGGGAGCCCGGCGGGATGAGGTCCAGCCAAGCACGACCTCCCGCACGCATCTTCTTCTTCTCTTCCTCTAAGAGCCTCACCATCCCTGCGGCTTACGATTGCCCCTAAGAAGCTCAGCAATTTGCCATCTTGAATATTTTGCCCGGGCTCCCACACTCTGCTCCCCTCGTCATCACCAGAGAGCTTAAAAACATCCCGAGGCTCTCGGGATGAAGCAAGGCTGCCTCTGAGGCTCTCCATAGTGCGTCCTGGACTGGGAAAGGCCGAGCACAGAGTTATCTTCCGCTGCCTGTTCACCACCTACCCACGGCCCTGTTTCTTTGCTGGTTATCACTATGGTTATTCCTATTTATCACTATTATTATCACCAATATTTATCTGTGCTCCAGGGTACACAGCAGGACTCTTCCTCCCGCTCCCTCTGTGCTGTTCAACACACTAAAGAGGGGGTGTGTTTTATACAGGGGTTCAAGAAGGGCTGTGGAGGGTGGGAAACCATGAGCCAAGGGAATTAAAACACCGAATGGCACCTATGGCTATAGATTTCTCAGAACAACTCATTTGGGTATGTTTTGCTGCAGTTACCCGCCAAGTGGGAACGGTGGTTTCGCAGGGCCCCCGGCAGCAATCCCTCTGCTGACTGTTTTGCTTCTGCAAAGTTTTTCCAGGGGTTTTTGCAACGGTTTTTGAACTCTGAGGGACAAGAGCCGCACTGGCGCGGGGGCGTTGCCTTACCCCATCTGGCCCCAAACGCCTGTAGTATTTATTGCCGCTCCTGTCCTTCCCCTCAGGAGCCTCGCAACTGATCCCACAGGGAACAAGCTGTATCCTCCTGTGCTTCAGGAGGCAGAAGACCGCTGTCACCGTCACTCCACATCCATGCCTCTTAGCAAACTGGCAGAAGAGCACAGAAACAGAGCTGCTCTAGGATGAAACAGAAAGATTTGATGGACATTTCCTCCAAAGTCAACTCGTGTTTATATGGAGGAAGAGTATCCTACAGGACATTCTGTGGGACGTGGGGTAGAACATCCTGGCTTGTCCCAGCACTGCCTACGTCTGTGGGACCTGCTGAGCCTTGAAGAGAGCCAGCAGGGACCATGCATCTAGAAGAGCCTCCTGGTTCCCCAACAGAGGCAAAGCTTCTGGTGTCAGCACATTGTCAATAGCTTGTAAAGTCTGGGCTAAAAGCTCCAAATAAGAATGGCATTTGAAATGAAAAAATAAGAAATAAGAAAAATAAGAAATAATGCCAAAAGTGGCATTTGAAATAACAAAAACCTCCTACCTCGTGGAGTCTAAGCTCCTTGACCCCACGATGAACACAGTCCGGACGCCAGCAGGTGTTGTACTTTCTGTGGCATGAACAGACATGCAAAGGAGTTTGGCAGGAGCTACCATGGGGTGCAAAGCCGAAAAGTTTGGGGGACTCGCTATTTTACTGATGGTGACTACAAAACCCAGAAGTGCTTTAACTTTGTACAAATACAGCAGTTAAATGCAAAGCAAGCAGTACTCACTGGAGAAAAGGGTAAATGATGAGGAAACCCCCCGCCCTGTGGTTTATATATAGCATAGATCTGTATGCTTGGCATTTTTACAGTCATAAATACTCCAAAACTTTCTATAATGTTCTGGCAATGTTTTGTCGCGGGGTTATTTTGAGGCTATTAGTAGAGAACAGAGCGTGCCCAACTTTGGTGAAATTTGAAGCAGAAGATGTAGAGTTGCTGGTGCAGTTCCACCTCGACCACGCCATCACCTTGCGGCAGCCAAAGGGAAGCCCCACCAGCCCCAGTGCCCACGTGGTCTGTCAGTGCCGGGATCGGTATCTTCATAAAGAAATACCGTTGTGACCCAACACTCCTGTCGAGCAACCCAGCTGCAGCTAACGCTTCCCCTCGCCGTGTCCTTGCTATGGCCAGCATCAGGAGAAGCTTTAGAAGATGAAGATAAATGCCCGGGCCAGACATTTTAAAGGAGAAGAGTAAGAAGCAGAATTCAGTCTGGAACTGGTGCAGAATCCAGCGTGTCTGTGCAGCCCCGAGCACCCTGCATTGTCCCTAGTCATGCAGTTCTTTAAAAACAAGCAACTTTTTGCAATTATTTGTTGGCACTCCATAAAAAGCAATGCCCCCCTCAATTCTTTCTTTCTGGATTTTTTATTGAAACCAGGCAGTCAGAAAAATGCAGTTCTATTAGAAACAGGACATGAGGACAGTTTTCGCCTGTGTGGCAATTTTCTCCTTGCAGTCTGCTCCCAACGACAGCCTATTCTTCTCCAGGGCTCGAACAATAAAGGTCTCAAACAAAGGCGGGTCACAGCTGGAGAAAGGATGCTTGAGGTCGGGGCTCCTTCTTCAGCCTCCAGTAAGGTCAGTAAGATGGGTTGTGCTGGTCCCACCTTCCTGGGTGAGGCTTGCCACAGCCTGTGCGAGCTGCTTCGCCAAGCCCAGGAGGTGAAGGAAACACAAGGTCTCCTGCAAGACGGGGTTCACGGTGCTCATAGACCTTTGGGTTCGGCCCCTTTTGCTGCACAGTGGCTGTCTCCACCAAGGTCCGTGCCAATCCTGGGCTGAGGGGCTCCCTCCGTCGCTCTAATCTGACTCCTCTACTTAAAAGGGTAATTTTGTCAGCTGCAGTCATTTTTAAGCCACAACTTTTGACTTCCCGGATGTTGGGGGTGGGCGGAGGGGAACAACATTTTCTAAGCCCACTCCATCCATTTAGGAAAACACACACATACAAAAATACACAAATATATATTTTGCTTGCAGCTCTGTATCACTTAACATTTTTTTTTTTTCCTTTGGACTCCATGGCCCTCTGTAACACAGAAAACCCATTTGACTACCTCGCCGGATACTGAGTGGATAAATATATTAAATACTTTGAAGCATGTTGGCCACTTTTTTTCCTAGTCAGGACATCGAAATATCTGCACCACAGCTAGACTCAGGAAAACCAGTAAACCGTGTAAACTGCCACACCATGGGGAGATTGAACTGAGATAATGCTCAGTTATTCAAAACTCAGGATGGAAAAAAAAAATGATGACAGAGGCAGGTAAAATTGGCACAATCCAGTGTCTTTGTGTAGTTAAACTCCTATTTTCTGTGGCAAGGCAAGACACAAATGGCAGGGACTATCTCTGCTCTCGCTGGTTTTATTCCCTCCCTGCCACTCAGTGCCAAAATGCCTTTTTCTGTTGGAAATTTTGCCTCATCCATCCCAGAGGCAGTGCTTGGTGCGTTCCTGCTGCCTCTTTTAGCTGCTTTGGAGCCTTTGTGCCTCCATCTCACAGGCGCAGACATTTTCATAAAATATTAGTGAGCAAAACCCCCAAACCAGCCACCACAAGCAGAGACATCTCCTTCTGCCGTGTAACTTGTACGCATGAAGTTTCCCTTCTGCAAACCTTGCCACCCAAGGGTGATTCGCCCTGACCACAGCTTCCCATCCTGTGTGCTTTGCCTACGCTTTCAGCAGGGACATGCATTCATGAAGGCAAGAGAGACACTTTCCCTTGGATGCAAGTTTGAATTAATTGTAGAGGATCTTCTCTTTCAATCAGCACAGGCCTTACTCTCCAGTTGACTTGGTGGGACTCTGACCTGCAGTTCTAATTGGCTCTGAGCATTACATCACAGAACGGTTTGGGTTGGAAGGCACCTTTAAAGATCACCTAATCCAACCCCCCTGCCATAAGCAGCGACATCTTCAACTAGATCAGGTTGTTCAAAGACCCGTCCAACCTGACCTTGAACATTTTGAATGTTCAACCACTTACAAAACAAAAGATATTTCTCTTCCCTGTGAGTGATACAAACACAACCTGAAAACTAAGGGATCCAGCTGTTCCTTGCGCTCCTCCCATCATCACCAGCAGCAAACCGCCTGAAGTCAATGCTCTGCAAACAGCCAGCAGTTGAGAGCCTGGCGATATTTTCCTGTAGGGTGAAACATGCTTTTGCTCAGTAAAACCACCAGACCTAGCACAAAACAAGACACACTGAGCAAGAAGATGCACTTTTACACGGCCACCGTTCTGTCTACACCAGCGCTTTAAGGCATTAACGGCAGAAACACGACATAGTAGAAAAGGTGCGACTTCACGAACTTACACTTTCAGGATTATCATTTCAGTCTCTGGAATCTTATGTGATGTGAGTTCGGCAAGAGCCAAAGGCATTTCTTTCTAAAGAGCATTGCAAGGCATTTCTCTTTGCCCCCATATGTACAGCAGAGCTCCCGCTCTCTTTTCCTTACCACATTTTTTTAGCCCCCTTTAGCACATCGCCAGCCCTTGGAAGAAAAGCTGCCCTTGCACTCGCACCACGCAGCGTCTGGCTGTTGCCACCCAAATGTTATTAGCAGCTTATCCATGGTACAGTCTTGCTTACAGGTTTGTCAAGGACATTTCCAGATCTAAAAACCTGCTATTGGTAAAATTGTCATTTTGAATTCATGTGGCAACACGCATCTTCCCCAGTGGCAGCTTGTTGATGAATTTGGCTTTTTGCTTTTGAGTTGTTTGGTTTGTTGAGATAAAACGCACAGTGTTTTCCCTTCCCCGTGCATATTCTTTCACAACCAATTTGTACCTTTAAAACAGCAACGTAAGAGCGTTTGTTTAGGAGTTGAGAGGTATTTGGCTACTTCTATTCTGTCCTTCTGTAAGATCACGTGGTTCAGACGTGCATTGGAGCAGATTCTTGTGGATTCATTCAGCTTCCTCTGAAATCTGGATGTTGATAATGTGCAGAGGAGTTTTTGGCTAAAGGAATGGCCCTACGTTAGGTGTCACTTTAGGTGTGGGTGGCTAGGCCATTATTTGTAGATAAAACCCTGGATGCTTTCAGCTTGCACTCAAAGGAAGTATTGTCAGATAACAGAAGTCCAAAATGGTAGAAAAATTAAGTATTTTAAGGCTTTAATATGAGAAGAATTTTTGCCCCAGTCTCCATGTGTGCAAGCAAGCGGGTGTGCTTTTATGCTATGGAAGGCTAGAGGAAAATCCCCCAATGATGGTAGTAATAAAGACTCCTTCATGCCAATACATCAAGAAATCTCAGTGCACTTGTCCTTAAAAAGAGCATCTCTGGAGCATCATCCTGCAGCTCAGGCTGGGAGGGATCTGGAGATGGCCATGTCTTTGCCCCTGGCGAGGAGGCAGGCTGGGCTCCTCACCTGCAGCAGTATTTGATGTAAAAACCCATTTTGTGGCAGCAGAAGTCGCCTACGAGCGCAGGAGGCTCCGTCCCAGCTTGGGACTCCCTCCTCTCCTCTTACTCGCACACGGGTGGAGACCAAACTGTACATATCCCACTCCCAGCGAATTGCTATCACAAAACCATGTTTATTTTTCTTCCACTATGTTTGCAAGTGGGATGTTTCGGTTCTTTCCTAATTGAGGTTATTAACATATTTTTACTCTCATGACAGGAAGGTGTTAGCTATTGCCATTACGTCAAAAAGCAAGTCAGCACCTCGGTGGTTTTGGCCTGCGTTAGTATGTACCAGTAACTTGACCGTGTGAAGAGTGGAAGAGAAATACTGGTCATTGAGCAAAATAAGCATCCTTGCCTGCAAGGATGGTGTCCCCAACACCTTCTGATTGCGGTAGCCCCAAAGCAGGTGGCGGCTGAGGGGGCAAGCACGGAGCTTCACGGGGCTCTCTACAACTACCTGAAAGGGGGTTGTGGTGACGAGGGTGTTGGTCTCTTCTCCCAAGTAACCAGCGATAGGACAAGAGGAAATGGCCTCAAGTTGCGCCAGGGGAGGTTTAGATTGGATATTAGGAAAAATTTCTTCACCGAGAGGGTGGTCAGGCATTGGAACAGGCTGCCCAGGGAGGTGGTGGAGTCGCCATCTCTGGAAGTGTTCAAGAAACGTGTGGATGTGGCACTTCAGGACATGGTTTAGGGGACATGGTGGCGCTGGATTAATGGTTGGACTTGATGATCTTGAAGGTCCTTTCCAACCTAGTGATCCTGTGATTCTGTGATTCTATGATTCTGTGATTTCTTTTTACAAAACAGAATGGAAAATGTAGTTACTTATGCTGGTTGGGGGCCGTCTGGTACTGTTAAATTTTTTAATAACCTTCTTGGCTGGAGCCAGCTTCCCCTTTGATGTGGTGCTGTTTTCATTAGTACTCGTTCAAGGTGAATACCTGATTAGCTATGGGGAGCTGAAGGGTTTTTTTCTTTCCCTTTTTCTTTTCCCTTTTGTAACACTTACTACAGACAAAGAGCACCCATGCCCTTCCCCTGTCAGAAATATAACAAGTGGTGTTAGGCCAGAATAAGTGAGTTTGGGTCTATCTGGCAGTTCAAATGAACTAATTCACACAGCCATGGCCAAGCTTTTTGTGCGAGCTATTTCCATGCTGCGCTTCGTGGTGTTTTCAGTCATTCGGGGCTCTTCTCCCTCTCAAATCCAGGGCAGCTGCAGAACGGCTCCTAACAAATATTTCACTACCCCTCACTGCAGTGGCTCTTCTGCACAACGGCCATGAGGGATTTGTGAGCACACAAGGTCTTACTGTGGGTCTGATTTCTACGCCTGTAGAAATAGAGCTACGCAGACGGATGAGTTTCAGCAAGATCAAGGCTCTTTCTTCCAGTTTTCTGCTGAAATAGACCTATCGACCAACTTGGAAATGGTACTTCTGAAATGCTACATAGATCCTAAATGTCTTTTTATCCCTTCTTTCCCCAGGAAAGCACTGTAATGGGAGACAGATTATCCAGTATTATATGTGAGAACAAGAAAAGGGCTGCAGTTTTGGGGAAAAAAGATAAGAAAACTTTGGTTACCTGAGAACTCCTAAGAAATAAATTAATCCTTCCACTTGCAAAAACTTCACAGATTTCTCTCTTTGATTTCTTTCATGATTTCAAAGACAGAAGACACAGTAATAAGTACTCAGAAAGCTTCCCAGAGATGCTACAAGCTGTCAACTGAATTTCAGGCCAGTTTAGACATCACTCCTGCTCCCTTTCCAGAGCCCATCAATGTGTCATTCTTGGATAGGTTCAATTTTTGGTGCAAAGGGAAAGAAACTACCTTCTCCCGCTTTGGAATAGTAATGTAATCATAACAGCAAGCACTTAAAAAGCTGTTCGGCACAGGACATGCCGATGTGCTCTGTAAAAGATTGTTTTACAGCCAGGGCAATGGAGACACGGGAAGGTAGTGACTTGCCTGTTGCCATTCAGCAGAGCTGAGGCAAGGACACAGGTCCCCTGAGGGCAATGTAGTGGCACAGCTGAAGTCAGCTTTGCATAAAACTTCCACTCTTTTCCACAATATTTTTCCATTTCACAATATTTCTGATTTTGAACTTATTTTTTCCTGCTCTCCTACCCCTCTCCCCCTATCTTCCTCTCGTCGCTCATTCAGCAAGTAGTTTCTTCAACTTACATCCCCAAGGAGAACAAGACATTTACTCCCACTTCATGCTGGATGTTGGGGTAGATCTAAACATGTTCTGCCTTATCCTCAGGTGTCTGGGGGACTTTGGCAGAATTGGCCATTTTTTAATTTCCTGCCAGGATGCTTCTGT
>NW_010543836.1:0-12743 GCF_000687285.1 Phaethon lepturus | reverse complement strand
AGGAATGCAAGGACCACACAGCTGCCAGGGCTGGCCAACATGTGGTCCCCACCTACCTAGAAAACAGCAATCAGGAAACAACAGGAACCAAAGCAATGCTCTCTCTGCCCAACAACCTCATCACATGTTTCCTCTTTGCCTACTAGCATCACAGGACTCCAGGACCCAAAATTCCCATCTACTGGCTCCAACCTGGGTTTTGATAGATCATGAGGCTCAATAAAAAAGCAGAGAGCCTTTGAATAATGTTCCCCAAGCGCATCTTGCTGGAACCAGTCTCTCTCGGCACCCTACCGAGTCTGCCACCTGTGAAAGACAATGCTGCATCACTCCAGAAAGCTGCATGGACCATTGAGTAGACTTTATATTTTAAAATATCACCAGTGTCATTACCAGCTTCTCACAGATTCAGAGTTTTTTTAAAGGCGGGAAGAAACAACAGCTCACTTCCTGAGAGCATACAGCACAGCCTCCTCCTCTAGCCCTGTTTTCAGCCCAGGAACCTACTCTTTAATTCACCACACCGTGCAGAACGGTGCTGCATGTTAATCCAAAGCTATCAAGAGATGGAGAGTCCATCACTGGCCAGCTATCATGTTCCCGTGTTTAATGAAACTCGTTTCAGTTTGTCCAGCCTTAACCTCCCAGCACTGGCTGCTGTCACACCTCTCAGTGCAAGATTAAAGAGCCTCCAGGTACCCGGTGCGTCCCCCACAAAGTACATAAGCACAGATACCAAGTCATCCCTTGGTCTTCTTTCGGATGAACTAAACAGATGCAGCTCCTAAATCTGGCTACGAAGCATTTTTGGTGGGCCTCAGGCTGCCTCTAGCTTCTCCCTCCCACCAACACCAGCTCAGCCCAGTATCCGGCATTTTCTACTGGATGCAGTCTTTCAGCTACCCAAGGCAAAAGCTCACCCCTGCACTGCCCTCCAGCATGCCCTGGCAGCGGGGCTGCTCTCCTGTCTAACTCTGCATCTGTCCACTTTAAGGTAGATTTTATTTGTCCCAATCAGCTTATTAAATCATTTATACTGTGTGACACTCTCCCTTTATAGCAGGATGAGTTTTTAATCAAAATTGCCCTCTCACATCGCTGTGAAATCGAGGTGGTTGGTCAGCTGGTAAAATCCTCTTATAGAAAGCCCAACTTTCATTCTTTCATATTCTGCTTCAGTACTGCACAATTATCCCTTTTGAACTACCCAATACATTCATTACCGCGTCGGTCCATCCTCTGCCTCTGTTGAAACGGAGTCCCAGCCATATGCTCCTGAGATACCGTCAGCTTCCAACGCACAGACCAATCTCTCAGAATGAAATCTGAAATACTGTTATCTCGTGTTGGGTGTAATATCTTCTGGGCTAGAAAATGATCACACATCATTTGAGAAACTTCAAAGAGATTTATTTCTGGTTATATGAGACTTCCAGCATACATCTTTATGATTGAAATCTCCCATTACTCGGTATTTCTTTCCATATATTACAGATAAAAGCTCCAGGAGCAACTCACCTCTTTAATGTGAGGCCATGGTCTGTAATCCCTGTACAGGCACAGACTCACTAAACCCCCTAACTTTGTTAGAGCTTTAATATCTCTATGTTTAAGAGCTACATGGGTCACAGTCTTCTTCCAATACTGTCCCGCTCAGCCTTTTCTCTTGGGCAGACGCTACTGTTCGTACACAGGTTGTAGTCAGCAGTTTTAATGCTCCAGCCACATAAGTCAGCCTCCTCTCACTCTGTTCTGGCAATTATATCAAACTCCTTTTAATTAACAAGCATTTGCGATTCCTGTCATTACCCAGATTCCTCAGAAATATGAAGAATGGAGGAAACTGTTCATACAGCCACCAAATTTCAAGCCCTGATAATGGAAATTAGACAAATTGCTTGGGCATGTGAGCTGCCTTGATGAGTAAAACAAATCTGTTGGTCACATTTTGGTAGGTGCTTTTAGGCAAACAACTGCCCCTGCCCTGCTGCGCCAGGCAGCGTGATCAAGGAATGCTCTTAAGCATTGTCAGTCAGTCATGTCGGGAGTCATAAATAAAATTCATAGAAGAAATAGGATGAAAGGAGAGAGCTGCAGGGGACTCTATAGCATCTACAGAAGATGTTCAAAGCCAACCTTACAGCATCCTGCTCGGAGGAAGGCTCTTTGCCTTTGTTTGGACCTTAGCAGGAAAGGATGTTTATAGGTTGTGTCTTTTAAAGTACACCATGACTGAGTCAGAGGGTGTGTTTACATTTGGTCGTTGGGTGTTTTTAATATCAGTACAAAGTCCAAAGAATACTTTACTATAGCGGGAAAATAAGGTAATGCCATTTTTTTTACTGATGCGCCAAATCTTAGCGCTGGAAAGCCCTGGGTGGCAGGGCAAGTCTGACCCTGTACCTTGTGCAGCACAACGGTAGTGATATTTGCTCACAAAGCTCAGCACTGGCAGGTCCTTGGGATTTAGAGAGGGAAAGATGCCTACGGTGGTACAAAACACCACCTTACCGATGGCAGCTTTTTTGTCCAGGCACATGTAAGCAGGCCAGGGAGAAGAGGTAGCAGTAAGTACTCCAGGAGTAGGAGGCAATCATTCCTGAAATAATCAAAACTTTCTCAAAGTCTCTGGAAACCCTCTTCATACCCTGAGCAAGAAGAAAATGGGACCAGTTCAAACCAGCACTGCATCATGTACGGGGATTCCTCTCCTTGGTGGGGAGCGGTTCCCCCTTGGCACAGCAAAACATCTTAGAGACCCTCAACCAGCTCAGGAAGAGTTAAAATCTCACTGCATTTATTTAGCCCAGACCTAAAGAAAACGAATTCTTTCATATCAAGCTGTGAAACTCAGCACAATCAGATGCCGACAGGGACACAGAGCACTCTCCAACCGTCACAACGTGGTGTTATTCTAGAGAAGATGGTTCCTGGTTATTTTGGACTGTGGAGACCATTACCGACTAACTCCCCAAAAGCAAACCTCGATGCAAGCAGGAAGAATATCTCAATTTTTCCCAACCAGCTGCTAAAATCCTGGGCCCAGCTCAAAATAAATTGGTTTCAACTTAGTGAAGAGGCTTGCACATTTGTGAAACCCAAATGAACGGGCAGCAGAGATGGGTTTGGAGGTGAGATCTTTAAACAAGCTGTCCCAGTGTTTTCATTGGGAGGGGCTTGTGTTCTGTTGAAAATTCTTTCCTTCTGTTACATTGGTTTTATTCTGTATTATTATACACCACTGATACAGTGGAGCCCTGCCAAAATCGGACGTTAAAATGCCAAAAGGAGGTGAGGCTCTGCTGGAGCCTTTCTGAGTCAATAGGAGCCAGGAAGCAGGGAAGCCACAGGCACTTCTGTTCGTGCACAAGTTCCAGCCCTGAACTGCCAGCTCCGGAAGCTGGATTTTAGCTAATCATCTGAATTAAATCCGTAATGGTCCGTCACGGCTTGTAAGCAGGTGCACTTTTACCAAGGATACTAATTGCCCTGGAAAAAACGCAGAGAGCACTGCATCCCAAAAGCCCAAGAGAGTCCAAATTAGTACACGAGGCACTAACACTCAGTATTAATTTCACACAGAAGACCTTTTTTTGTTTGTTTTTAACATGAATGCTGTCCTTGGCATCCTATAAGACATGCTACATTCCTGTGGGGATCAATGGAGGTTTGTTGCAGCTTTGACTAGTCTCTTGTCAGACACACAACATCTAATTCACTACGGTATTTCTACTTGTCCCACTCTGGTTCGACATACATACTCCCACCATTACACTGCTCCTTTTAGCTGGGAGGGTTCATATCTTCTTTGACTGCTTTATCTCCTGTAAAGCAAAGGAAAAAGGGATGGTCTTGGAGACTGGTATGTGGCTTGGCCCCAAGGTCAAGGCAACATATCTTGAGGGACTTTTCCATTTCTACAGAATCATATAGTGGGGTTTTCCCACAAGTAGCACCCGGTCTCTCACCCTAGGTTGTCATCTCAACCTGCAACACACCTATAAGTGTCTACATTTGGGCTGGTTTTATGATTTGTGCTTTTAATCAGTGGGGAGAAGGTTCACAAAGGATGCAGTTCATCTCAAGTTTGGTGTGTCTGAACCAGCTCCAGTAAACAGCCCCCAGTGAAAAGGGGAGTCCAGATGCTCAGATGGGGCTGTTCTCATTGTAGGGTCTTGCTTTTAGGTTGGATCTTAGGAAAAATGTGGAGACCTCCTGCCCTCCAATCATTCTTGCTGAGCTGGGAAAGAAAGAATCTCAGACACAGCGTATAAAACATTTCCCACAGCCTTTTCCTCTCTTGTCATTGAGAAGATGACATTTGTATTCACATAGTGTTTAGCACAAGGAACCCCCCCACTCTCATTTCATCCTTGGGTGCCGCTGTAGTAAAAATAATAAACAGTTGAATGTGGTGGTGGGGTTTGGGAATGACACCTGCTAACATTTAAAGGATGGGCACGTTTATTTCTTCATGAATAACAGCATTTACAGAAGGCCTTTCACCCCGAGGTGCTCCACAAATTACAAACATACATCACCACATCACAGAACAGGCAAAACAGCCAACTTCAAAGTTTCGGCTGGGAAAATCCCACACACAGCCCACTGCAGGGAGCGATTCACCTGCCAGATATCAAAAGGCAAGGCAGTCCTACGCACAAGGGAGGGTTTGCTGCCAAACTCAAGTCATGTCCAAGCTGCAAAGTAGACCATAGGATCATTCTTCTCCTCTCTGGAAATTATTAGGATGGTCTTTGAGTGTCTGTGTTTAAACAACATTACTCCCTCACTGACAAAGTTGAAACCATCTATGTTTTATTGTGTTTCAACATGTTTGGAAGGTCCATGTGATTATTCACCTTTATTTCCTCTCCAAACAAGTGTTCTATTTCCTTCACACGCACTCATGCCAGCCACACCTTCCTCGCAACCAGCAGTCCTGCAACACCACACAGTGCGAAGACCCAAAGATGGGTCTTTGATGTCTAAAGATGATGTCTGTGTAAAAATGACAGCTAAAGAATCCTTAAAAAAAGATGATTCAGGAGCTTTAACTGAGAGTGTGTCAGGAAAATTCACAGAATCACAGAATCACTAAGGTTGGAAAGGACCTTCAAGATCATCAAGTCCAACCATTAGTCCAGCGCCACCATGTCCCCTAAACCATGTCCTGAAGCGCCACATCCACACGTTTCTTGAACACTTCCAGAGATGGCGACTCCACCACCTCCCTGGGCAGCCTGTGCCAATGTCTGACCACTCTCTCGGTGAAGAAATTCAGCTGCTGGGATTTGCTTTTCACTTTCTGAAAACCTCAGAGAATTAAAGAGCCTAAAACTGAGCGTGGAGGTGAGAAGCATGCCCTGAAGGTGGGTCTGGAAGGGCTTCAGCCACTTGCACCTCTACCAGCAAGTGGGGGACTGAAGCAGGACCATGCCCTATGCAAGCCACATCGTGGACATTTCCCAGCATCTCTGACCACCTGGGCATTTTTCCATCCATCTTCAAGAGCCTAGATAGGGATCAGCAAACCAAATCTCATGCTCCAATTAAGTGACACTTTTACAGAGAAATCACATGGTACAAAGTGTGTCGGAAAAGTCAACGGTCCAGAGAGAAACTTCAGCGTCTAACTGGCATCCTTTAATTTGCATTCACCAGTTTATACTGGGACTTTCTGCTTTCTACAGTGCTCCCTGCCTGTCCCAGCGAAGATCAAGAGGCTTCGGTGCTGGTGACGAGTGCAGAGGCTTCATAACCAATTTTTTTCTCCTGCGGTAGGTAGCACAATGCAGGTTCATGCATTCTTGGCTGGAGCAGACTGAATCAGCACATAGACGGGACAGTAGAAGGACACCATTACAATCAGAAGAGAGCAGGGAATAATAAATTGAAGCATTTGAATGCGATTATCCAAAGGAAAATGCAGATTGTGCAAAAAGAAAAGCTTCTCAACGGTGTAATTTATGAGACAACAAAATAATCACACAAGCGAAATATGGGAAACCCCAAATTAGAGACATCTGAGCATCTAGAAACCAGCTGAATACTTTCTTCCTCTCCCTAATTTCCCCAGTGCTCTGATTGCACGGTTAGTTCTGCAAGGCCAGGTTTGTTCTCAGAGTGATTAACGATTAGCAGCAGCAACAATTTTTTTTTCAATCCCTTCTGCAGATCAAGGGAGGAAAAAAATGCAGCTCAGACAGAATTTCTGCCTCACGCTTGCTGCTCTCAGCAGGGCTGGTCTCTCCAAACAGCAAAGGCAGCTACAGGTGGTCGCAGCGAGAGTATTACCAGGAGAGGATTTGCTCCCTCTCATAACTGACCCACCCACTCATCCTTTCAGAGCTGATGCTCCCTTTCTTTTATCTATTTTAATGAACTCCACCCCAAATAGTTTGCTGCCTGATAAGAACTCGGATAATCTATTAACCGCCTGGCGTCGGGTGGCTGCCCCCGTTGAAATGAGATTTGCGTGTCGTCGGGCACGCATGCCTGCAATTCAGAGCCTCCCCTAATTGCATTCTCGTGCATATTAGCATGAATTAAAGCCTGGTTGCAGAGATCTTGCCTTCCTATTTTGTTCTTGTAATGGTTTTTGTTCTGGCCGTTGCTGCTGAATAATCCCCGCTTTGGCAATCAAACTGAACCTGAGAGCGTTATTGGACTTCACAGCAAATGAGTCCATTTTAGGCAGCAGATAAAGTTTCTAGTGGAACAGCATTGCCCTTGACAAGTTAACCTCTCCCTGCTCCAGTGCTTCCTGTTTTCTCATTGTCTTTTAAGCTTTAAGTTATTCAAAAGCATTAAATTAGAATTTATGTACACTAAGAAACATTGAAATTATAATAAATGAATATTTATTATAATATTTATAATATCCTAATAAACATATAGAAATAAATTTATAATAATATTTATAATATCCTAATAAACGTATAGAAATAAATAGATATGGAATACTGAAAAGGTATCATTAGAGTTTGTCCTTTTAAATAGACAGTGTAGAAGACATTGTTATGCATTCTTATGCCAAGAAGTGAGACCATGTCATGCCTAGATATTATCTCATTAACATCCTGTTCATTCCCAAATCGAAATCCAGATTACAATTGTTTAATTTTGTGTGTATATATAATTTGTGGGTTGTCTACCTTTCGGAGAAGGCAAGAGATCCAAGGCTACTGCAAATACATGCATTTCCATTCCCACAGAAGATTAGCATATTCCACTCGTCCCTTCTCTGAGTTCAAAAGGTGTCTTTGAAAAGGACAACTCTTTGAATTACCCTCTTTGCATCCAAGGAAATTACTAAATTTCTACTGACCATACGACTTAAAGGTAACTAAAGATACGTACCATGACCTAAACCCTATTCTGTTCAACTCTAGCAGAGCAAATACGTTAGGGGCATTATCATGTAAGATGCCACTATAGCTGGAAAAAAGACGGTGTGATCAACCTTGTTCCCTGATAAAAATCACACCAGACACTCTGGGAGAAGAGGATAAACATCCTGCCTCAAACTTTCATTGCGCCCGTGTTGCCCTCCAAGTGCCTGAGAAACCAGAGAGGTGCTGCGCTTTGTCGGCAGCCGAACAGAAGGCTGAGGTTACCTCCAACACACCAGAATTTATTTTAAACCCCTTCAACTTACAAATCCTGTATGGAATTATAAACAAGAGAGTCTCTGGTTACAAATGGGTGGCATTAGTCCTGGGGAAACAGACTCTCCTCCAGGACGTCGTTCAGTGGATCGTATAACCGGCTTCCGAAGGGAGAGTCTGAAACACCAGCACCGTCTGCAGCAGCTTTTCACCTCGCCAAGAGCAAGGCTGCAGGGGAGAGAAGGGGGCAAAGATAATTTATATAGCTCCGTACTGGTGTGCCACCTTGCTACCGATACCACACGAGGCAATTTAAGGATGTAATGGGCTACGCTGCTGTGTAGTGGGGCAGGTACCTCCCGTTACCCCGTTTTTTTAACGCAGCTCGGGCGAAGTTTGCAGTAGAATACAAGTTTGGCTGATGAGGGAATCGGTGTCAGGCTTCTGTAAGAAATGTGCCTTGTAACAGTACAGCATGTTGATGAAGTAACTAAAACAATACAAAACCACTGTAAAACACATTAAATGGATTAAGAATTGGCTAAATTCAGGTCTCAAATATAATTATAACCAGAGAAGTTTTCTTTGAGTGGGTGTGTGTTTGGAGAGATCCCACAGGGACTGGTTCTTGGCTCTATGCTATTGTATTCTATCAACAACTTAGGAAAAAAAACCCTTTAGACCATTATAAACACTTTTTTCAGATGAAAAAGGCTGGGAAAATGGTAAAAGGAAGGAATAGAGGTCACTGATACGAATGAGTAATTGGTAATCTGAAGGTAAGCAAGTACAACTAAGTTAAGTCACAAGATCAGAGAAGATACTTGCCTGGTGGGGGGCTACAGCCATTCTACACTGGAAAGCCATGACGAAGAAAGGGTTGCAAGTCATGGTGAGTAACCAGCTGTCCATGAACTAACCAAAGGAAAACCAGGGAGAAGAGGAGGATTATGCTGTCTGAGTATTCCCCCTCTCCTGAAACTGCTGCCTACGCATTGTGCCCTGCTCTTGCGTCCACAAAGCAAGCGGGAGGTTGAAAACCTGGAGACAATTCAACGAAGAGACACAAGAATGTACCCAAGTCTGAGAAAGATGACTTGCAGGGGGAGATTTAAGAAGCTTAGTCTACTTAGCTAGTCAAAAGAAAGCTAAGGGGTGGCTGGACACTGATCCAAGAGCCTCCAGGGAGAAATCCAGTATCGGAAGTTGTCTTCAGTCTAGCCAACAGAAATGTCCCATGCCACCAGACTTGGTTCGAGTTCCCATACCAGATGCATGCCTTGGCCATGTCCTGCCCCCATAGGTGGGGAAGACACCAACCTTTCTCTCAAAGAGAACTCTAGGTGCCTGGTCCAACCAAGAGCTATGGCATGCTCTGACAGGTCCTCCCATCTCGTCAAGCCAGTGACTGGGAGCCTGTTGCACACCAGCGTTTGAGTGCGAATGTGGTCAGAGAATTTGGGTCTGGGATACTCCAGCTCTGTTTTCATTCTGTGGTTTTTCTCTCTCTTCTGATCCCAGTGCCAAAGAAATGTTGTATTGTTTGAGAGATTTGAATCTGGTGGCACAGCCTGTCTCAGAACAAGCACTTTCAAAACTGTCATCTAATCTAATGAACAGAGAAGAAGCTAAAAGAAGAGACAAAGATAGCAAGCTCAGTCAAGAAAACTGCTGTGCCTTTTCCCCCAAAATGAAGGAAGGGTTATGCATTGACCAATCTGAGCAACAGAAAAATGGACAGGCTGGAGAGCAGCAACATTTTGGAATGCTGTACACGAGAAAGACGTTAAAAAATGATGATCCCTACCTCAGCATACCCTCATACTGGGCCTATACCTCAGAATCATTTAGTTCCATCATCCTACCTGCCCCTTTTGGAGGCCTCTTATCCCATCACTTCAAAGGCCAGTAGCCAAACATGACAGTTGAACAACGGTCAGAAAGGGGTGGCTAACATCAGACGGACTCCATCTGGCTGCAGATACTGCCTTTAGTGCCGTCCCTCCCTTCTCGTGTGTGGGTTTTCTTCTTCAGCTCTACTGGGAGATGGCTGGAAGCACAAAGAGGGGAAAAATAACCGGTGAATACGTAACAGGAACAATTTGTTCTTGGATTTACAGCTGTCTATGGACAATATGCAAGCCAGTGTTTTGAGTGAAATATTTGACTAATGATCCCTACAAGGAGTATGGAATAATTAATGCCTGGAAGTGATATACAGGGATATGGGGAAGTTGGGAGTGGGTGTAACAGACTGCGACCATGGCAGTAATTTGAGAAAAGCCCACACCGTCGGAGGTAGCTTTCCATGGGGGAACAAGCTGTGAAGAAAGCACATGATGAAGAACAAGCTGGATGCTTTAGCACACTTTTTAAGTGTCTTTAACACATTATAAGAATGTGTTAAAAATAACTTTCCTGTATTTTGCAAGCAATCACAATGCAAGCTGCATACTTTTAATTGCAGCAAACTGACTTGCACAAGCTTTACAAAACACTGCTGAAACTCAGGCCATTATAGTTAAGAATAATTGCAAGAGCTACTTAAATATTCAAACACTGGTGAATAAACAAGTATTGTTCTGTATTAAGTTCTCAACAAATTGTTGCTGCTTCTGGTTGAACCTTGTGTTCACTGTAAAGATGACTTTCTTACTGCACTTCTAAAAGCTTATGTGCAAGTGCAAGTGCAACATATAATTTGAGGTCCTTTTAGTTAATTGCCCACACAGCTGAATTCGACATAACTGCTGAATTCCAAAAAGCCAAATCGGAGCTGTTTGTTTATTTTCTCTTCAGTGGGAACTAAGCTTTCTACTAATCAGTGACTGCAGCTGAAATGAATCCATCACAATAGTGAAACAAGAAGTGCATTCATTTAACAGCACGTTAAACTGGGCACGCATTTTAGCCCCTTTGCAATGTGGTTGCTATGGCATTTGTGGGTGGTGGTGAAGATGACAGGAGATTCTCAACATAAATGCCAAACCACGCTCTAATATATGTCATACTGACCTGCTATTAATTCAGTGGCTGCTCTTTCATCATAAAAAAAATCAACTCAACTTTCACTTCAAGAATACATGTGAAATTCAAAACAGCAGTGGCTGTAAGAGTGTAAATCACATGACAGAAACTTTGAAGGTTGATTTTTTTTGTGTCGCTGGGGCTTCCTGAAACCCAAGAAGGATTATAAGGAAATGGGGATAAGCCGACAGTCATAGAACCATAGAATCATAGAATCTTTGGGTTGGAAGGGACCACTAAAGGTCACCTAGTCCAACCCCCCTGCAGTGATCAGGGACATCTTCAACTAGACCAGGTTGCTCAGAGCCCCGTCCAACCTGACCTGCAATGTTTCCAGGCACGGGGCATCTCCCACCTCTCTGGACAACCTGGGCCAGCGTTGCACCACCCACATTGTGAAAAACGTCTTCTTTCAATCCAGTCTAAATCTCCCCTCTTTTAGTTTAAAACCATTACCCCTTGTCCTATCACTACTGTGCCCTGCTAAAAGGTCTGTCCCCGTCTTTCTTCCAAGCCCCATCTCAGCCCTGGCAGCTGCAGGAAGGTCTCTCCGGAGCCTTCTCTTTTCCAGGCTGAACCCCCCCAGCTCTCCCAGCCTGTCCTACCTCACAGCAGAGGGGTTCCATCCTCTGAGCATTGCTGTGGCCACCTCTGGCCCCGCTCCAGCAGGTCCATGTCTCTCCTGTGCTGAGGGCTCCAGAGCTGGACGCAGCACTGCAGGGGGGTCTCCCCAGAGCGGGGCAGAGGGGCAGAATCCCCTCCCTCGCCCTGCTGGCCACACGGCTTTGGGTGCAGCCCAGGACACGGTTGGCCTTCTGGGCTGCAGGCGCAAATTGCCGGCTCATGTCCAGCTTTTCATCCACCAGCACCCCCAAGCCCTTCTCGGCAGGGCTGCTCTCAATCCCTTCATCCCCCAGCCTGTACTGATACTGGGGGTTGCCCCGACCCAGGGCAGGATCCTGCCCTTGGCCTTGCTGAACCTCATGAGGTTCACATGGGCCCATTCCTTGAGCTTGTCCAGGTCTCTCTGGATGGATCCTGTCCCTCAGGTGTGCCAGCCGCACCACTCAGCTTGGTGTCATCTGCAAACTTGCTGAGGGTGCACTCAATCCCACTGTCTGTGTTATTGGTGAAGATATTAAAGAGTACTGGTGCCAATACAGACCCCAATCAGACAGAGTTGCACTAAAAGGTTGGGCTGTTCACGTGCCCATGGACTTAGTTCTGGCAATTTCATCTTGCCATAAAATGTAATGAATGTCAGGAACATATATTAACTTAAATATGGAGTTTTATTTTCCTGCAATTTTTTTGTAGGTGGATGTGAAACCTGTCACAGAACTGCATATTTCTTTGGTTCCATGCTCTTTATTTACAAAGAATTGGATGTTTGTTTTCCTTTACTTTAAGAAGAATAAAATAATGAAATGTCTCTTTCATCATCCTTTCCCTCAGGACTGTGCTTATCATCTTTGTGCCAGAGTCTGGCTTTTTTTTTTTCAGCTGCATGAAGCTGAAGGAAGGCATTCTCCATCCATGTGTCCTGCACATGACTTTGGGCAGGGACAGACAGTAGTTAGTACTATCACTTCAATTATCTGTGTCTTTATTGAAGGTTATGGGCTACTTACATTAACTCCAACACATCTCTAAGACAGTCCTGTGAATTAAAACATAATTACATAGGAAGCAGAAGGTATGGATTTATGTTTTCTCCCCCAGATTAACAACCCCATGAGCATCTTATCTGGACCATACCAGTGGTTGGTGCCTTCTTGCTTACAGCAAGGTGACACCCTTCCTGCAGCACACATCTCTGAAACCTCTCTGGAGGCTGGGTATCAACGGGCATTTACAGTGTGCTGGCACTGGACTCTTCCCAGAGGAGCAACCTGCCTTAAACCTGAGCTTCTCTAGTGGCTGCCACAGGCTGTCGTACGGTGAGAAAGCTGGTGATTAAGACATTGCCTGCTGCTTGCATTGGCATGTGAAATACCGCCAGAAATAAGTTCAGTGGAGGATGCAAAACTGGCTTGTAGGTTCCAAAGCTTGTCCTCCTGTCTTTCCCTGCATTGTTCTTCTCCTGGAGAAACTGGCGGCTCGTGG
>NW_010543835.1:0-8221 GCF_000687285.1 Phaethon lepturus | reverse complement strand
CCTTTCCAACCTTAGTGATTCTGTGAAGTGGGTACGCTAGAAGATCCTGAGCTATAGCTGTAAAAAAAAATAAATGGTATTCCAATTACAACAGTCAATGCTCTATATTATTAATAAACTTAGAATAGCACACATTTAAAAAAACATCTGCTCTCTCTGTCACAAAGTTCCTCTCAGTTCTTCTTTGCCAAAGAGCATTAAAATCTTCGTTAATGCAAAAAGAGAAGAGACATTCCACTACAATCAAATATGTATTTGAAGTCTCTTTATACAATCGATTTCCTGGAAAGAACATAGTGGGAGTATATTTGGATTCTAAATGATAAAATGCTTGCTTAGAACATCAAGAAAGACAAAAGAGGTAAGATAAAATTCCAAAGATTTGAGTGTTCTTCACCTTGAGATTTACTTGAGTTTTATTTTTGCACTTCTAATTTAATTTAAAGAAACAAGGCACTAATTACCTTGAACTACTTTTGTGATGAAACACTTTTTGGCTTATCCTTGAGCAGGGCAAGAACTGTCACTCCAGTGCAAATTATTCAGGTTTTGTTTTCAGAAAGACTTGAAAACTAAGCTTTCATAAAACTATAGTAACCTCTTTTTAGTTCATTTCACCAAAGAATCCCAGAAGTATACTAAAGAACAGAACGTGTTTTCTTACAGTTAACATTTTTCCCTACTAATATCCATTTTGATGCATTTGATCATAATTAGAGACAAAAGTACAAAGTGTTTTATATATTTTTATATATTCTGTTCCTTGTCACTTCTTAGAGAACACAGACGCCGAGACACAATTAGATTTTCCACACAAGTTCACATATTCCACCTAATAACAGCAAATGATCGATTCTGCTTGGTAGAGTACCACGGGATAAAACCCGGGAGAGAAGAAGGGCCCAAGAAAGCTGCTTAATATTCAAGGGTCACCTCCTCCAAGCTCAGGAGCGATGCATCCCAACAAAGAGGAAGTCAGGCAACAACGCCAGGAGGCCTGTATGGATGAACCAGGAGCTCCTGGACAAACTAAAACACAGAAAGGAAGCCTACAGCGCATGGAAGCAAGGACAGGTAGCCTGGGAGAAATACAGAGAAATGGTCCAAGCATCCAGGGATCACGTTAGGAAAGCTAAAGCCTTGACAGAATTAAATCTGGCCAGGGACATCAAGGGCAACAAGAAAAGCTTCTATAGGTATGCTGGTGATAAAAGGAAGACTAGTGAAAATGTGGTCCCCCTCCGGAAGGAAAAAGGAAACCTGGTTACCTGGGATACGGAGAAGGCTGAGGTACTCAATGACTTTTTTGCCCCAATCTTCACCAGCCAGTGCTCAAGCCATACCTCATAAGTCACAGAAGGCAAAGGCGGGCAGAATAAAGAACTGCCCACTATAGGAGATCAGGTTCCATCTAAGGAACCTGAAAGTACACAAGTCCACAGGACCTGATGAGATGCATCTGCAGGTCCTGAGGGAACTGCAGGATGAAGTTGCTAAGCCACTATCCATCATATTTGAGAAGTTGTGGCACAGTGAAGTTCCTACTGACTGGAAAAGGGGAAAAATAGCCCCTATTTTTAAAAAGGGAAAAAAAAGACTACCCAGGAAACTACAGGCCAGTCAGTCTCACCTCTGTGCCCAGCAAGATCATGGAGCAGATCCTCCTGGAAACTATGCTAAGGTACATGGAAAATAAGGAGGAAAATAAGCCCTTGGCTTCACTAAGGGCAAATGATGCCTGACAAATTTAGTGGCCTTCTACAATGGGGTTACAGTGTTGGTGGATAAAGGAAGCACAACTGACGTCATCTACCTGGACTTGTGCAAAGCATCGGACATACACGACATCCTCATCTCTGAATTGGTGAGACATGGATTTGATGGATGGACCACTCAGTGGATACAGAATTGGCTGGATGGTCGCACTCAAGAGTTGCAGTAAAGGGCTTCATGTCCAGGTGGAGACCAGTGACAAGTGGCATTCCTCAGGGGTCATTACTGGGACTAGTGGTGTTTAACAGCTTTGTTGACAACATGGACAATGGGATTGAGTGCACCCTCAGCAAGTTTACTGACGACACCAAGCTGTGTGGTGCGGTCGACACGCTGGGAGGGAAGGGCACCAAGCTGTGTGGTGCAGTCGACACACTGGGAGGGAAGGAGTGCCGTCCAGAGGGACCTTGACAGGCTTGAGAGGTGGGCCCGTGCGAACGTCATGAAGTTCAGCAAGGCCAAGTGCAAGGTCCTGCACATGGATTAGGCAATCCCAAGCACAAATACAAGCTCGGTGGAGAATGGATTGAGATCAGCCCTGAGGAGAAGGACTTGCAGGTGTTGGTTGATGAGAAGCTCAACATGACTCGGCAATGTGCGCTTGCAGCCCAGAAAGCCAACCATATCCTGGGCCACATGAAAAGAAGTGTGACCAGCAGGTCGAGGGAAGTGATTCTGCCCCTCTGCTCCGCTCTGGTGAGACTCCACCTGGAAGACTGAATTCAACTCTGGGGCCCTCAACATAAGAAGGACATGGACCTGTTGGAGTGGGTCCAGAGGAGGGCCACAAAAATGATCAGATGGATGGAACATCTCTCCTATGAAGAAAGGCTGAAATAGCTGGGGTTGTTCAGCCTGGAGAAGAGAAGGCTCTAGCGAGACCTTGTACAGCAGCCTTCCAGTACCTCAAGGGGGCCTACAGGAAAGCCAGAGAGGGACTTTTTACAAGGGCATGTAGTGACTTGCCAAGGGGTAATGGCTTTAAACTGGTGGAGGGTAAATTTAGATTAGATATAATGAAGAAATTCTTCACTATGAGGGTGATGAGGCACTGGAACAGGTTGCCCAGAGAAGTTGTGGATGCCCCCTCTCTGAAGTGTTCAACACCAGCTTGGATGGGGCTTTGAGCAACCTGGTCTAGTGGAAGGTGTCCCTGCCCATGTCAGGGGGGTTGGAACTAGATGATCTTTAAGGTCCCTTCCAATCCAAACCATTCTATGGTTCCTCAGGGGAAGGCAACTTTTCCCACCACGAACCTAGTTGCCTATGCTGTGTTGGACATGAGGGGAAAGCTGGTTTTTTTTGTCTTTTCAGATAAAAGTCTTCTACCCTGAAGCATAAAATTCAGTTTATCTGAACATATATAACATTATTCGTGCCAAAAGCACCCAACTCCCTCATACATTTCTTCCAAGGATACCAAACTTGATGATTTCTTACAGAGTGGATTATGCAATCCACAAAGTGGTCTTCCCATCCATACATTCAGCTGTAATTTCATCTTCATATTATTCTCTTAAGGATGTTAAATACATAATCCCACCCCCACTTGTGAAACGTCTCAAAAGTTCCACCTTCCTAAACACGGGTGAGATACTGCAACATCAGCCTGAGAGGGTCATCTCCATGAAATGCTCCACTGAGAACAGGTAATCTGAGGCACAAGTCTCCATGTTCTCAGCAGCTTAGTGCAGGCCTGTTCTTTCTATTCTCCCAGCTCCCCATCCTATTCCTCTAGGATAATAGAATTTGTCACTAAACTGACTCATATATTATTACTCCTTATGTTGATCCCCATCATTCCCCCTCCCTCCAGTTTTCAAATTAAAAGAGAAAAAAAATAGTGAAGGTTGCCTCTTAAAGAAAGTTTGTTCTAATTACTGTTAACGTGTCACAATTATGAGTCTGTGAGGATATAACACAAAACTCTTCCAAACTGCAGAGGGGGAAAGGAAACGGGCAGCTGCGTTGATGAGGTAGACTGAAAAATGTTAAGACACACAGATGTCCTACTTTCCAAGCACAGAGGCAACTCACTATTCTGCTATGTGGCTTTTACCAATTTGCTTTTATAAACTTATTTCCAGTAAGTCAACCCCATAGACAGACATGCTGTTCAAGCAGCATGTTCAATGTTTTGAGAGGCTTATGACAAAAGATCATCAGAAGACAGTAAGAACTTCAGCTTAGAGAAAAAAGAATTCAAAATAATGTTAATAGTCTATTCAGAAGGGGAAATATTTCAGATGTCTCAGGTGCTATGAGTAAGAGAGCAGGTATTTGTGACAACTTCTTTTTTCCATGGAAGTAGAAAATCTTTTCTGGAGAGAAAAACAAGACAGAAGAGGCATAGCTTCTTTTTTTTCTTTTAGAAACACCTATTTTGATAATAGTTACCTACCCAACATAAGTAGAAATTCACTCTGTAATTTTTCTTTAGCATGCCTGAAATTAAAAACACAGCAGAAAAAGAAACTAAATCAGAAAGCAAGCAATCTAAAAGAAGAATTGATGAAAACATATGTCGATCATCAGAGAAGCAACAGAAAAAATTCTGGCAGCTGTCAACACTATATAAAAAAAAAAGTGCTGAGTGTAGCTAGTGTCTCTTAAGAGTTAGAAAACTATTGAACTCTAACAGTAATGTTCATGACCTTGGGGATTATATTCAATGAAATCTTTGCATATTGATTATGTATTTGCAGACGGAGCTGTTACAAAGCTGGCAAAATAAGAACACGGGGTCAAAACACAACATTTCCAAGCACAGCCTCCACAGGGTGGAGGGAACTGTGGGAAGTCGAAGTCACAGCCAGTTCACTTCTCCCCTTTGCACACCTGCTCAGCATTCCCTCTGTCTCCTTTTTAAACCTAAGTAATTTTATAAGCATATTAGAAGACTTCAACCTGAATTTTGAAGATAAAAGTTTAACTCAACAGTTGCCTTTTGGCCATAACTTTTAACAGCTTTGGATGAAGAACATAAGAACAGTCATGCTGAGCCTGACAAGAGGTCTGCTTAGCCCAGTACCATTTCTCCTGCAGTGGCCATAAATGGATACCTAAGCAAAAGGCTTTTTGACAGAAACACCATCTTGTTAAAATGCCTCCAGAAAGTAACAGGAGGACTCCTCTCAGTTTTTCTGGTAACTGGAAAATGGATCAGGCCCGCCACGGACACTGTTATCATTTTATCTCACTTCTGTCAGCAAACCGGTTGTTCTCGATCCTGCTTTTACCAGAGAGTGCACTACGTTATTAAATGGAAAACCGGGAGAAACGGAAGGACTGTGAGCAGAAATTGCCACAAAAGCTAAGACGAGCTTTTATGAAGAAACAGAAGTGAAATCAATGAAGCTATCAACTTCAGCTTCTGAGGGACTGAAGCTGGCTTAACTGATCAAGCCAGTCGGTAATTTTAAACACAACAGGCCACAAAAGCAGAGTTGACCTTTGTGTGTTAAATCATGCTTGGGAAATCTACTTTCCAGTCGCAGGCACAAAGATTACCACAATGAGTGAAATTTAAGCCAGCAACACGAGTATTTTAAACTAATTTTTTTAAATGTGACTTCTAGTCCTTATCTTCTGAAAGACAATGTTACCAATTCAGTGGTTTTCCTGCCTCTGCAGAGGCAGTCAATGCCTCCAACTTGCCCAAGTACAAAACTAGCATAATTTTACCCCACTGCATTAGCAATATTTAGGCACATACTGACGAGAGACGCTTCAGATTAGTATTGGTGGTGTAGAAAAGAACTAAATGCAATAAAAGTACTCCAGAAAGACACCATAGCTACATTTAGAGAACATGCAAAACATGGCAAGATAGAATCAGTGCGGTTTCCCAGACACACACGTTTTTCACTGGAGAAGGGGGGAGAAGGTTTCTCCTTAAGGTGCCGGCCAAGACTTTGCTAGTAAAGTTCTCTGGCAGGTGCACAGGAAGACCCGTGGCTGGTCAGCTTCAGAAAAGTTAATACAACTACAAGAAACTTCAACTTCCAGATAACTTCTTAATGCAAATCTAAAAACTGAATAAGCAGCAGCTGTGTAAGTTCTGACACATCTAATATCACCCCTAAAACTGTTAAGACAGGGATCTCGCAGACCACCAAAAAAGAGAATGTGAAGGAGGTAGTACCCTTAATCCCACAGGTGTTCCCTGTCAGAACTCTATCCAGTCTCAAGAAAAGAAAAGAGAAATGAGACAGGGAAGCTTTCAAAGAGTGAAACAGATCTTTGACACCAGTAATCTCCATTAATTGGAAACTCTTCCTCTTTAACCTCTACCCCTGCTCAGGATAACAAATACACTGTGTATGAATAATACAAAGACAGAGCACTGCCAGGTCTGTCAGCCCACTCCGAACATCCCTTGGCTTACTGTTTAAGGTATTTATGGAAATATAGTAGCATCAGCCATACACAGATAAACAAACATGCATATAAAACACAGCCATGTACACAGCATTTGCTCCTTCCTCATTAATTTCAATTTTATTCAATTACCCTAGCAAAATTAGACCTTCAGACAAAAGAAGCTGCTCAGCGACTCTTAAAACCCTCCACGCTATAGCAATGATGACAGTAATTGGGGATGGGGAGGAGGGGAAGAAAGAAATTAACTTCTCATTTAAGGACATAAAGTACTGCTTGCCTGCCCCTGGTTCTGCTTTACCCGAAAAATTTGCACAGTCACATGTAGACTCTGTGGAAGAACAGTCATGTCTTTAAGTCACAGATTCCAAAACCTCATTTTCTACAATCATCAACGACCTACAGAGAAAATTTTACCAAATTACAGAAATACGAAACACCTTTATTAGAAAAAATAACTTAATAGGTAACTGGACTTTTCCTCAAGCTTTCATGAAACCAATTTAGAATTTGTCAAATAATAATTTATAAATCTTACCTGCTTTTTTCTTGAAGTTGCCTTGGGCAACAGACTGGCTGACAAAACTGATGCAAACGGAGAGCAACACAGCTCGGGAAAAGGGTTTGGAATTGATGGGATCTCCAAAATATTGTCATCTTTCTTTTTTCTCCTATTTTAACAAAATACATAATATCAAGCAATAATTGTAACAACTGCTGTTGCAATTGCAATATCCAAACACAACACATGAAATACTAATCCACTAGTACCACAACGCTTGCTGGTTGCAGCAATTAGCTTTTTTGTGCAGTTATTTTTTTAAATCAGCAAGCTGAATCTATTAACATACAGTGCTTAACAGTACTTGAAAGCAATCGAAGTATTCAGCTCTGAATATAAAGTTGTTTGAATATGTGTAAGTTTTTGCAGAGTAAGAGCACAGATATATTTATATTGGCTCCTAAGGACGTCAGTAAATATTTTGTTGTCTCTGTGTTCATGCCATTCCCTGTGTACACATATTACAACAGTGGATGGATGTAACTTCTCAGTAAGGCTTCCTGAGTACATCACAGCTGCGTTTTAAACAAATGGAAACTTTTTACCCCTAGAGTCAGCAGAGTGACAGACAAGGCAAAGTAGTGCACAGCAACACACTCATTTCTGTTTTCAGTTACTTTTGTATTTGAATCTCTATAGCTCCATCTTAGAATAAATGTCTCAGTAGTTTCTGACTACTTAAACCTGATTGTGTTGCAATCAAGATATCACCGAGCAGCGTTTGCAAGAGTAGTCAAGATAATCACTACTGTACTTGCGGAAGAGCTCAGTTATGCACTGGTTTAAAGTATCACATTAATAACGTGGTTGTTTAGACTGCTGTGTACATTACAGTGCATGGTTTTCTCACGTGAAATACTGAACAGCACTTTGTCTACTTGATTTTATCCGGAGAGCAGTACCCAAAGCACCCCAAGTATCTGAGTCTGCCAACATATAATCAGATTTTTCTAGACGTGTGAGCTGATGGCTCCAAGCTTAGGATTTAACTTTATCACCTTCGCTGTTATCATTGCAGAGTTCACACACTAATTGGTACGAAGTGGGGAAAACCACTTTGTAACGACACTGAATTAAGATGCTTCACTTTCTGGAAATCTCACCGAACATTCATTTAAAGTGATATTTAGCATTAAGACGGAGCGTAAAATACTGTATGCAGTATTTTAAGATTTCCTAAACTTCGGTCTACCAAAACTGATCATACGCTTTATAAAAAAAAAAAAAAAAAAAAAAAAAAACACACAAAAAAAACCTCTAGCTCACAGTTTCCTTTACTAAGAATAGAGACAAATGCCTTTAAGAAGAGACCGAGGTAACAAATACCGGGTGCACATCACTGACAGCAACCGCAGCGGCACCGCGAGCGGGGAGAGGCAGTTCACCTCACGAACGTTATAGGAAAGACACTGCAGTGAGAAGGTAGCGGCCGGGCTGTTTGGCAAGGCGGGCTCGGCAACGCCGTCCCTTTCCACCGCAAACTGGGAAACCTCTATAAAAAAAAGG
>NW_010543834.1:16955-29367 GCF_000687285.1 Phaethon lepturus | reverse complement strand
TCTGCAGAGGAATCTGGACAGGCTGGATCAACAGGCCGAGGTCAGCTGTATGAGGGTTAATAAAGGCAAGTGCTGCGTCCTGCACTTGGGTCACAACAACCCCATGGCTGGAGAGCAGCCCGGCGGAAAGGGACCTGGGGGTGCTGGTTGACAGCCGGCTGAATATGAGCCGGCAGTGTGCCCAGGTGGCCAAGAAGGCCACCAGCATCCTGGCCTGTATCAGGAATAGTGTGGCCAGCAGGAGCAGGGAAGTGATCATGCCCCTGTACTCGGCACTGGTGAGGCCGCACCTTGAATCCTGTGTTCAGTTTTGGGCCCCTCGCTACAAGAAGGACATTGAGGTGCTGGAGCATGTCCAGAGAAGGGCAATGAAGCTGGTGAGGGGTCTGGAGAACAAAGTCTTATGAGGAGCAGCTGAGGGAACTGGGGTTGTTCAGTCTGGAGAAGAGGAGGCTGAAGGGAGACCTTATCGCTCTCTACAACTACCTGAAAGGGGGTTGTGGCGAGGTAGGTGTTGGTCTCTTCTCCAAAGTAACTAGCGATAAAACAAGAGGAAATGGCCTTAAGTTGTGCCAGGGGAGGTTTAGATTGGATATTAGGAGAAATTTCTTTATGGAGAGAGTGGTCAAGCATTGGAACAGGCTGCCCAGGGAGGTGGTGGAGTCACCATCACTGGGAGTCACCATCACTGGTGACTGGTTCAAAAAACGTGTGGATGTGGCACTTCAGGACACGGTTTAGTGGGCATGGTGGTGTTGGGCTGAAGGTTGGACTTGATGATCTTAGAGGTCTTTTCCAACCTTAATGATTCTGTGATTCTGGTCTATGATTCTATTGCCTCAAGTCTATAGAGTAACCATGACTTACGGTTTTCTTTGTCGCTCTTATGCTCTCTTACAGATTCGTATATTTTACCATAACTTTCCTTTCCTCTGTCTTGTTTCACAACCCGTATAACTCATTTAAGAGTCAGTCCAAGGCAAAGATAAAATGGCAAATTTGTCTATGACATTGCAAGATCTAAGCAGATTATGACGCTTGTTCTCTCCTTTTTTACATTTGCAACATGCAATTAATTGTAACGTAACATTATATTTTAGAGTAAGTTATGTTTTGCTAATATTTTATTTCTCATTACAGGAGACTAGGTATTTTTAAGGAGCTGTATACAGCAGTCCTGTAAACATAAAGGTTCTTTAGGAAGAACACACAGGTTTCAAGCAAGAAGCAGATAACTGATATTTCTAAGCAACTAATTCAGTCAAAATCCACAGCCTGAAAATGAGGGTCTAAAATAAGAGTGGCATATAAGACTCTTGAGGTAACATTTTGTTTATAATGTCATTGCCTTGTTCCTCTGTAAGCAGAAATAAATAAAAAAAAGCAGTGGCACATTTTAGAAGATTTTATTATATTGCATTAGCAACTATGCTTTTCATTTAGCATTTTTCATTTAAATTGTTAATATTGATTTTTTTATACACAATCCAGTACAACAGTCACTTGTGGAAGGCTTTGTTCATAATTGCAATGGCTTCTTTATTGTACTAGAGAAGATGAATATTGATGTCACTGCATCAAGAATTTATAATGTAATAAAACACTGTGCCATACAGCACAGAACTGTCATTGTTCGGCAGCCTAACTCAGTTTAAACAATGCCCGTTAGAAGAGTTAGAGGAGTTTCTTACTAGTAAATGATACTTTTGCTGGGATAAAATCAGTCTACAAGCACATGTGTTTTTCTCTTATGTCACTCTGAACAGGCACAGGAACAATTCTCTACAGAATTAATTTTAGCTCTACAGCATGCTGTAGACTAATACACGTCGTAGTAAATAGGGAAGTACGTGGAAACAGCCATTAAGCAACATGATTCTGAGACTCTCTTTGCACTTTCTGAGGGACACAAGTGATAACTGTTCTTTGCTTTAATTACAATATTTAAGTTTGAGACACATATCTGCATAGAAGTATAGAAGAGAACATTGCTGTCCTTACAGAGCAGCAAGTCACTGATAGGTTAATAAAGAGGCAATTAAGCAAAGACAGATCACATTCAGAACTAGATGACTATTAACTTACATGGAAATCCAGTTCAAGTTAGATATATCATGAAACCACAATACTGATGACAAAAGTAAGCAGCAAGCAATAACTAAATCCTGTGATTTTATGAAGGGTCATCATTCAGCTATTTCAAGTTATAAAAAAAAAAAAACATCAACAGATGTACAGGCAGTTTTGCAGCCGCTTTATAAAATTGTATGAACCATCATTTGTGGATGGTGAAGAATGATGTGGATATGAACCAGCCATTCTTCAGAAAAAACATGGACAGAAAGGGGGGCATACTCTAAAAGGATTTAGGGCAAAGCAGCATTTGCACAGGAAACTGAGTGCTAGACATAAGAAGGACAATGAAAACCCTCTATAATCCAGAGGCACAGACCAGAATGAGATGAGCATGTAAAGAAAGAGTCACAAGGAAGAGGGAGGATCCTACCATTTTCTCCTTCAGTCCAATCTCATGCAGGAAACAGAGAGAGAAGAATTTCGAATTTATTTACTAATAAAAAAATGGAGTTCCACATCTATAACTACAGATCACCTTTTGAAAGAACCCCAGCATATTTCTTCCAGCCTGAAAATGCTGGTTCCTATTCTACCTTTACTTTCTTCTCAGGCCTTGGGCAATTGGATTCCAAGATTTTTAATTTTTTTTTTTTTCCCATGATTCAGGGTGATTGTAGTAGAAAACTCCAGGTTATACCCACCACAAACAGTGGAATTTGTTCAATGGACAGGTAAAATGGTTGTTTTGGAAAAAAAAGTCTGGGAATCGTGAAGCTGCCTTCTTAAATATGGAATCTTCTCCCTCATACCAGTGAAAATCATTGCACTAGTTTCAGTTTAGCAATGTTCAGCCCAGACTAACGGCAGGTTTATGGTCTTATATAGTTTCCAAATCTGTAATCACTGGAAAACAAAAATTATGCTGTTCAAGCACTTCTTGCCCTAGAACATCCCAAATTATTATGCCTTTCTACTATTATGTACAAGAGTAGGTAAATTAGGTGATTATTAGCAATTTCTACTGCACTTTAGGTCTCCATCTCTCAATTTATTGTGTTGAACTCAAGGGCTGTATCAGCTCTGCCCTGCTATGGATGCACTGAGAGCACTCTCAGAGTCACATTCCTGAGTACCCATATCATCTCCCTTCTGTATGAATTTCCATGGGACACTCCAGCTACACCAAGAAGGGAGTGGCCTTATGTCTTTCTTGAGCATGTCCACATACATGCTATCAGAATGACTACTCCAAACTAATGCTTGAAATATAAAAAATATTTACATCAGGATATTACATTTCAAATTAATCACAGCATCATTAATGGCATTACCAAGGGGTTTTAGATTATGGAAGTTTTTAGGATTATGAATTGTCATTTTAATTTGATGCATTGAGTTCTGTGGGATGGATGAAGGTTATGAGAAAATCATCACTGGTCAAGAAATTAACACTTTGGTCCAGCTGTAATCCTAAGGACTAATGCAGTCAAACCATTTCTCTGCTGAAAAAAAAATGAGCCTTTATGCAGTACCATACATTTCCATACTGAATCTGAGTAAACAAAAATAAATTTTTAAAATTCATTTTTTAAAATTTAAATTTTTTCTTTTAAATATGTTTTACACTTTCATAATAAGGAAAATACAGTGTTTAATGTTAATTGTAAGATTTTGTCTCTCAGTAATATGCTTTACCTGAAAAATGTATGTCGATACATGTAATGTCAACAACTGTTAAAAGATAATTACTTTCCATCATCAACATGACTGAGTCCAAATCACCATTGAAACATAAATTCTATTTTTTTCAATGGAAGTTAAAGGGCGAAATTATGCCAATAATGAAAGAGGTATTTTCATGAATGCCTAGAAAAAAGCATTTTTACGGAAAAGTCATAGGTTTACTTAATGGAAAACCAAGAGATAAAGCAGCTTCTTGCGATCTTATTCTTCTCATAAGCAATTTACATTTGTTTCATGAAAAATGTTTTTCAAGTTAGGTAGCAAAGGTAAAATAAATGAGTCGGTGTCTAATAGTTGCAACTGCAAAGATCCTTTATACAGATCTCATTTCATTCACCTAGCAAACAAGGGCTGATTTTCTTAATACCTTGTCATTGATTCTTTTATCTTTTTTTTAAAAAAAGACCCTGCTAGACTGGCAGGGTGCAGTCCTTTCAGACTTCATATGGAATGAAGAATTTTCAGGAGAAAGGGAGTGCTGTCGGAAGGTTGTCACGAGGTGTGACAGATTACAGCTGGGTCTATTGTTTTCTAGAGATTTCTTCCACCATAAGACACCACAGTTGGTATCACCTTTTTCAGGTTCCATAAAATGGCTGAATTTTGTCCCACTAGATATCTTAGCATTCTTACAAACATTTTCATCTGGTTTCACAGGCAAAGGTGATAGAAAGAAATCTTGTATTTAGCACAGACTCCCACGAGCCTCGACACAAGTCTCAATAAGGATTAAGGATGTGCTGAGAGGAGCTGTTGTTCTGTACTTCTTTATTTACTTTTCCACCTTCTGTCAAATGTCAGGAAAAGACTGTAATCTTTCAAGAAACTAAACTCAAATACATTATTTTAAATTCTTCACACACAAAAAAAGATACATTGCAATTCTGAAGTCTTATCAAAGCATGACATGATAAAGCATGCACGGGGGAGGACCTACAGAATAATGCCCGATACATTATCCTGTTCAATGATGGAAATAATTCCATTTTACCGTTAATGCTATGTAGTTTTTGTATGCATTTTGGGATTATAACTACACTGCAGGCAGTAAAAGTATATGCTATCTCTTTCTTCCTCAAGATGCTTAGTAAAATAACAAATGTTCACAGATATTCTTGTTTCTAATTGGATTCCTTCTAAGCCACCTACACAGAAAAACACAATTGCTGATGCCTGCAACAGCCGCATTGTGCTGTGCTGTATAAATAGCTCTGGGAGTTCAGTCTCTGGGAGCCAAATCGTACAGACAGGAGTCTTCATTTGATACAGGTGAAAAGGTCAATCCCCCAATTTCCAAATTGTTTTTGCTTTTGAAACACTAGGAGGGAATCAGGGATTGAGATGAGGACGGAAGGGAGGAGGTCAATTTTTTCCTTTCCTTTTGCAGTTATCTATGAATTGGCTCTAAAATGTGTTAAATAAATGTAACAATACAAAATGTGTTAAATAAATGTAACAATGCAAACTGTAGATGATTATATGCAATACTCACAGTAAATAATATGCAATTATAACAAACACTGGCTATAAAATGGACTGGAATGAAAGACAAAATATATTGCTGCAGTAAAAAAAAAAAGTCCAGTACCGTATAGTGAAAAGGCTCTGAAATCAAGAGTCCTTTGATAGCATGATGTTATTTGAACATCTTAAATGGATTATGATTCCACTGGGTAGGTGTGAACTTTCGCATCCCACATTGTATTAAAGAAGATAAAAATTTGGGAAGCAACTGCCAGCAAAAGAAAATCTTCAGATAGATTTTCTCAGCTGGTAAAATTACCACTAACATTTTCCACTTTACAAAGAAATACAAAGTTGTGGATTTGTATTAGAATTGATTTTATTCATGCCAAGAGATAACTAGATAGCTAGATAAATAGATATTAGTAGACAAACACACAAATATTCTGTGTACATGCACATGTGCCTTAGACACAACAAAGCTCAAAAAAAGGCTTACAGTGTGAGGCATCTAAAAGTTTATAAATGTCAAAATGAAGGTTTTCTGTCAAATTGGTATCCTTCAGTGTTTGCCATGGCAAGTGATGCTATCTGGAGGTGTATGCTGATTATCCTAGCACTTTAGAATCTCTCAGATCCCCGCTTGATATAGCTTCCTCAGATGCTTCATGTTAAAGCAATCACCTGATCTGCAATCTGGAAGGACAAGTCTGAGCTAGTTCATAGCTTCTCAGAAATATAAACAAATTGAATTTTGCTAACTCGCCCAAAAGAGAAACAGGAAGCAGAGGGATAGAGGGGCAGCCAAATGGGTGAGGAGAGCAGGGAAAAAGACAAGGGAGGAGATATTTTAGATTCAAGATTTACAGATCCTTCAGTGTCATTCCTTGAGGAACACTTCTAGACAGGAGCTACCTCCTCCCCAGCCAGCAACAGAAACTCCCAGCCTATATAATCACCAAGTGGAAGCAGCTGTAGTCAGCTTTGCTTACCAGGCCATCCTATATGTATGTGGACCAGCATGTGTACTTTGAGATTTTCCCAGTTATGCATAATTTAATCAATTGTGGGCTTATTTTTCCAAACAAAAGGCAATGCCCTTATTTAAAAAGAAGTCCCACAAGAGTTTTGCTTCCAAGCATGGAAGTGCTGGTTCTTCTCAGTGAAACATTTAAGATCTTTTTAAAAGGGAAGATATACTTTCCTCTTATTTACATTCTGGGAAATGAGCTAACCATGTAGCTGTTCTCTTACAGAAATAAAAACTGACGCCCTGCATGGGCATTTTCACCAAGAATATTTTAAGCTATGAAATCTCCTAAGAAACTGAAAATAGGATCTTAAAATGAAAAGGGACAGTCCTTAGATGCAGACCCTGCCTACACACGCCATGGAGGGGGAATCACCCTGGCTTTATCTTGCTGCTCAATGCCTGAGCAAAGCTTTTGCTCCAAAGGGTACCGACTAGGGGCTACGTAAGGAACATCAGTGTCTCTAACGTGCTGCACAGCAGAGCACTGCAGGGGAGATATACCAGACTCCCACAGTCCATGTCGTCTGTGGTCCTACTGCCTACAGGAAGGGGAGGGCAAGGATATTTCTTTCAGTCCATTGGCTTCGACAGTGACTGCTGGGGTTACGCTGCCAGTGTGCCTCTCACATCCATGATCTGCAATAAGGTACCATATTTTTGCATACAAAATTACTTTCACCCACTGAGAAGAAAAACTTCTTAAAAAATCTGTCCTGAAAACTGCAATTGAGACTGGTATCCTTAGCAGCCAAAGCAGATGGGCTCTGCTAGGCATAAGCAGTGAAGCCCCACAGACTTCTAGGATGACACTTGCAATGACACTTCCTACCTTGGCCTTACGAGCCCACCCTTGCAAACGTCTCTTGTGCATTTTCTTCTGCTTTATTAAGCAGTGTAATATATTCTTCTCTGCATGCTCCTCAAAAAATTTGTCTTCTTGCTAAATCCTTCTAACACGAAAACCCCTGTCATATTCCCTTCACTTTCACATGAGCATAGTTTACCACCATTTCAGTTTTCATTCTTCTTTTTGCCTCCTAGGTAATCTTTTCGTGCAGTCTCTGATGACATACTGGACACATGCCGTCCCTCCCACAGGATCACGGTCTCTCACAGTGAACAGAGCAGAAAGACAGGGAGCGTCCACAACTGCAGGGAAAGGTCTACTCAGTCCATGGAGCCCAGCAGGGCTTTTGCACAAATTACTCTGTGGGATGTTGCATGTATCCACATACATAGGAAAACCCCGTGAAGTAGTTACAGCAAACTTAAGCAAGAAGACTCTCCAAATAATTAAACTGCCAAACTCTTTACAGAATTCTAAGTGCTTGTAAATTGACAATCCTCTAGGCTAATCATATGGTCAAATTTGAGGCCATTTCTTACTGACGGTAAAAATTGTTGATCCCAAGAGATCTTCTTCCAAGTTTCAACAATTCTTCAAAGCACAGGTGTGCTACAGGTGCTTCATAAATAGCTGTTTCATATTTTTAAGGGGGCCTAACTCATTTTGCTTCGCTGAAACATTAAAAAATTGTTTACATGTGTCAAGTTGCAGGCAACATTCTATATCTCCACTACCTCTAGGTGAGACCCTGATGGCAATGCACCTGGCGTACATTCCTTCTGTAGCACAAAAATTACAGTACTCTCTCATTAACTTGGTTAAGGATCCATTTGCATTTTAAGTATTTTTCAGAATTCTAATGTGAGGAATAATTCTGTGATTCTGTGAATAGATCGGGAAAGTTTTGCCAGTCCATTAGTACTTTTTAACATCATGAACTTGATCAAAGAGGAAAAAAAAACAATTTCCTAAACAGTTGAAAATATGATGGAGATACAATTTATTTTCTAAATAAGGAAATTATTATGGAATTGGATGTTAAAAGTGGTTCATTCTTCCACTAGTACAACACTTTAGCTTTTAATGTTGCTATTGCATTTACTCTGGATTCTGGCATACATAATAAGAGACCTAAAACCTTTAAAGTGACTCGCTGTTGAACTGAATTGGTTTTTAAAACCAACAAAACTACATAAAATGCAATTCAATACAAGAAAAGCAGGAAAAATAGAATGGAAATGCTGCAAAAAGAAACTCGCATGTGGTGCTCCTGCCATCTTGTGGCTCTGCAGCACAAAGTCATATGAACATTAAGTCATTCATTTATACACTTAGACTAAGTTTAGGTATTAATTCTCCTAGTTCTTACCTGTGGCACAAGTCTGCCAATAATAGTCATACACACATGAAGTGTTCAGACAAGGCCTAGACATGTGATGAAATAAAAACACTACGTACCAGGAAAAAAAAATCTGGAAAGAGAAAGACATTCTTAGTTTGTAGGCATCTTTTTTTCTCCTCTGGGATTCAGCCATAATTTCCCAGAGGAACAAAAAATACATTTTATTACATACGTATAAATACAAGTATAATAAAGATGTACATGTATCTTTATGTAAAGTATATTCAATGTATTTTTCTCCTGTAAATGCATACATTTATACATATACATACATGCACACAAACACAGACACCATTCAAAATGTATGCATTTAAATATCTGTGACTCTAAATTAGACCTAAAGATGTCAGTAGGTAAGGAGCCTGATCAGCCTTACTTATTTCAGTTTCACTTTTTCCTAAGAGAATCAAGACATATGATTACTCCCCCCACAACTTCAGCTTCCAGGAGCTACCACATCAACTCAGACAATGACCTGAATTTAAACCATTCAGCTTGATCCAAAAAACTGTCATGTTTCCATTCAGATAGATTCAGTCTCAAATCAAATATTGAGCTTGTTTTCCCAACTGGAAAGCAAAACATTGCAGCAGAATGGAAACTTAAGCACTGAAAATTTCAATTTTGCAGACTCTGTTTTTTTCCGCTCGTTGTGGCCAAATAGGGTTTACATTAGAAAGCCTTGATCAGATCTAACCAAAAGCCACTAGTCAATCAATCAGTACAAACAGAAACTGCTGATTTTCTTCATTTCACCTTTGGAGTCCAACCACAGAAACTGGCAATGTTTCTCTGCCCTGAGAACTTCAAGTCTGACCACATGATCTTACAGAGTTCATCTGCCACAGGATCCATACAGCTAACACCCCCTCTCCAAAACAGAAAGAAATTAGAGAAATCACAATGGGTGGTCAGGTTCTTGGGTCCCCAACATGACTTTTTGAAAAGAGGCTGTGATATGGGATTTTTACAGATTGTAGTCTGCAAAGAAGGCACGTGCAATTCCTATAGAGAACTGCAGAGGAGGAATAACGTGTTTATCATTGCAAAAATTTACTGAAAATTGTTGGGTGTTAATTGGCACAAATACTTAGCAGTCATGGTGATTTCTCATACACAGGTGGGATGAATGGTTAAGATGGAAACTGAGTAGCCCGTTTAACTCCTTGAGTGCTTTAACACCAGTCAAAGCAGTCCCAGCGTTAAGACTGTACTGACTTACACGGTTGGAAAACATGGATCAGAGGATCCCATTCCACCATCAGCGTCACAAAGCAGCTGCCTGGGACTGGAAGACTTTGCTCATTTCAACTGTGACTGTAACCGTGCACCGTAACTGTGCCTCAGAGTTGTGCTATCCCAGAAAAAAAAGTATCAGTAGACTGCTTTGCACTAGGAAATGTTCAGTGTATGAATGCTCCTCACTGATCACCAAAAGCTTTCTCATGGAAAGACAAGCACGTTCACTATATTGTAACTCTCACTACCCACAGATGGTCATCACTGGATGTAAGTAAAATAATACTGATAAGTCTCAATTCAAAAGTTTGTCTTTACCAGGCAAAGAAATTTTTTCAGAATGATATATTTATATAGTTTGTAAAAGACCTCTGGATGTCATCTGGTCCAACACCCTACTCAAAGCTGGTCAAACTCAGAGCAGGTTGCTTAACTGAATTATGAACTTTCTCCAGCATGTCCATCTCTGTCTTGTATTGGGGAAGCCCCAAACAGGACACGATAGTCCTGCACAAATGCTGAACAGTGGGGAATCATCATAATCACTTCCCTCAACCTGCTGACTACACTTTTGCTAATACAACCTGGGATATGTTTGGCCATTTTCTTAATTGCACTCTTCTCACTCATGTTCAACCAGTCAGGACACAGCCTCTGGCCAATGTCTATTTGCTTTTGTTGAACTTCATGAGGCCCTGTCAGCTCATTTCCCTGGTCTGACAAGGCCACCTCTGGACTCGTCTATCCTATAGTCTACCTATCCAACCCATACTTCACCAGTTTGGCTACAAGGATACCATGGGTATGTAACAGATACTGTTTGGTATCTAATGATCTAAGGAAATTTTTTTTAACTGAAATCTTCTGTCTCCTCTTGGCCTGTTCATAAATTATTGCAGAAAAACTGAACAATTTCAAGTGAGATGTTGGTAAAAATAAATCAACTTCTTCAGTTATAAGAAAATAATTACCTTTTACCTTTATTTGAATGAAATATGCTGGAGGAAAAAAAAAAGATTAAACCATGAGTAAATACATCCTGTGGATGAGCTGGAATTGCATGAACTATGATCATTGAAAATTGAATATGTAATACATTACACAGTGCTAGATCTCAGGTTCTAACGCACTTCATTGGTAGATGACCAGGCCTAATTTTCAGAATGAAGGGTGGATATATGTGTTTATCTGTATTGCAATAGCACATACTAGAATTGCAACCATGGACCAGGATGCACCATCACCAGAATCCCATTGCACTAAGTACTATATACACAAGACAAAGACCATCTCTGCCTCAAACAGCTAGCACCTAGGAACAAAACAAAAAAAAAAAACAGAAAGAAATATTAAACAATTTCTAAGATCGGTAAGCTGAAAAACTCCAAAATGAGTAACATATATTAAAACAGACTAGGTTCCCTATCAGAGAAGGTCAAGTTTCTGTGATATTAGAGAATACCTGTGAAACCCACTGGCCAAATAAAAGTTTTAATACCACTTTAGTGCCAGTCCACACACAAGGAATGACTGTCAGTTTTGTCAGTTCCTTTCAGCTTAATGTCAGAAGTAGGAGTTACTGATTTAAGAATAGCAGCCCTGCTGATTGATAGTTATGTGTTGCTATAGGGCCTATTTTCCTTTCCTTAGCTCTTTGTCTTGTGTTTTAAGATCCTGAAAATTATGTATAACTGGATATTTTTAAAGTGGCTGCTGTAAAACTAATCACACTAAAATTAAGAACTGTGAGGATTGAAGTGGTACCTGTCACTTTAATTTCGCACCCCTGTTTGAATGCGTTGTAGTAGCCTTAATTATATCACTACATGCTACACAGATTTCTGCCTCTCTCAGTATAAAGTCTCTGGGAACAAGTCACTGATTTCCAGCAAAAGAAGTTGTCCATAGCACCTTGGTTTCATCCGTCATCAACACCAGAAGGTGCAAATTAAAACAGGAAACAAGGTGGTCTTCTAAGACAGGTGAAATCTGTGCCACTGAATTTCATTTTATCCCTGCCTCTGTCACAGAGACTCTCATCAGCTAAGCAAAAAAGCTCTTAAATTATTTTCTCAGGTGTCTAGTAATTATGAGCTTCTCATTAAATGCTTGACTTGAAACCCTGCTCTGGGGTCAAAGTTGATCACTCACAGAGGAAACTGAGGTCAGCAAAAGCTATACCTTCAACCTGAAATTTGCTAATAGTAAGTATTCTGATAAAAATCAAGCTCCAAACATCTTGAAGTAGGCATCCAAAACTGAGAGATATTTTATACCTAAAATCATTCTGTGCCTCAGTTTCCCCTCTGTAAAAACAAGTTACTATTTCTTACACCTCTGGAGTTGCAGTATTAAGTAAATAAATTTGTCATTGTTGAATAACCAAGATCATGGAAGTTAGTGTTCTGCCTTCAAGGAAGGCCAGTTAGGGTAAATTTTGTTTATTTACACATTGTGATATTAATAAAATATATTAAATAGCTTCAGAACAATAAAAATAAACAGAATACCTGAAAGAATGTATGCATAAAGGTCTTGCTCAGCAGTAAGGTTGCAAATGTACAGAAAACCTTAATTTTAGCATTTTTTAATGTTGAGGTACTTGATC
>NW_010543834.1:0-16924 GCF_000687285.1 Phaethon lepturus | reverse complement strand
CAGGAATGTTCCTTTCTACACGACAGATTAAATTTTTAGTATTTAAATTACAGGTGATCACATTCAATCGTCACTGAATAAATCACAAATACAGAATAATTTCTACAGCTTTGCAATAACCAACTTATTTATACTGTTACATTGCCATCAAATTTGAATCCTTTTTCTTCAGCTCTAGAGTGGGACAAACTCACAATTGCAGCTTATCTGTAACACCTGGTAACCGTAACAGTTCCAAATCAATCACTTCATTTGATTTAGTATTTTTTGTCTCACAAGATTGTTACTTTTCAAAGCTCTTATCACTGAGTTAGAGACTACAGACATCAATCAGCCAATAAACAAAGCATATGGTTTTATTTTCATAGAAGACTTAGCTGTTGTTAATGGGTGTTTAAGTAGACAAAAATAATCACTAAGAGGTCCAAAGAAAATTGCACTAGATAATCAGAAGTACAAATTTGTATTTACATGTCTGTGCCTATTTTGAGTGACAAGAAAACCTGTAGCTTTGTGGTAAAGGGAACTTTTGTGCATTAATAATCTTAGAAGTTGATTTTTTAGAGACTTAATTTCCACCAACTTATTAAAAAGGCAAAAGACTGTCAAGTTCAAAAATAGTCTTTCATATACCAGAACTATTTGTGGTGGGCTTGTCTACGGCAGATTGGCTTCAATCCAGCTCACCAAGCTGCCTTTCAGCGATACTTTACTTATGATTAAGCCTTTACTCACTTGTTGTACAGACTGTTTAACATCTAAAATGAAATTTTATTAAAAAGGTTGCTTCTGTGGTTCAGACACCTTTTTCTTTTTTCAGATTACTAATTACGATAGGGGAAATCCTTCCTACACTGGTAACTGAACGTTAAAGAGAGCAGTTGAAGACTAACCAGAAATATTCATCTCACTCCAAAGTTAATCTAGCTCTATAATCCAAATGTAAACTTTCAGACCTTTTATCACAGGTTAAGCTGGTAAATCTTGTGCTTCAATACAACTGATGCATCTTCATGGCCACTTATTACCAAAAATAGTTAAAACAACACGTTTGGATGGAAGATGACTGACTTGCAAAATTTTGGTTCTACTGATTGTAGACTGCCAAACTTATAAGAAAATAAACCAAGATGTTCTTATGAAAATTGTGAGGGGTTTTTGATAATAGGTGGTGACTTACTATATTGAACAAAACTGTCAGCATGAAAGGCATTTTTGCTAAAAGGGAGGTCCATTTTTAAATTATGAAGTAGCAGTATTTTTCTACTTGAGGGATTTCTTAGTGAGAAAACTCATAAAAATTGAATCAAATGGAAATTTCTAAGGAAAGAATATACATACCAGTGACTTTCAAGGGAGAATCACCTGAGCAAGGGAATTATGTTTTAATAGCCAGATGGTAAAGAGGAAGGCTAAGCTTGGAAAGAAGAGGTACTGTTGAAGTCTTAAAGGGGAGAAGGAAGTTAAATCACAGTATCTGGACAGGAGCATCCTAAGAGGAGCTGGAAAGTAGTCTACAGGCAAGTAGAAGGAGCTTCTGTTTTTTGAAAAATTGTGTTTGATGGGCAATCCTCTTACCAACCTGTGGTATGATACTTTGGTACAGGACTTCCTTATCTTCCAAAAACTTTAATCAGACCCCACGCCAAATTATTCTTCTGTAGTGTAGGGAGCAGATCTGTGAACAGATGTGCAGTTCTGCAGGGGACTTTTGTGCTCAAAATGTTTTTAAAGCAATTTAATTAATTGCGTTTGCACAATTGTCAGTAATGTATATAGGTGAAAAGCACTGGCGGTTTCAGGACAAGGATAAAAACAAATCCTTGGGTCTTAGAGAAAATGGGAATACTGAATATTAGGGATGCAGGCCACAGAATTCATAGAAATACAGACTTAACTGGGCAGGAGATAGATTAACCTGGGAATGACTAGGGAGAAATGGAGTAACTACTTGTAATTTGTAGAACACCAGGGAAAGAGGGAGGAAATATTTGGAAAGCTGTGTAGCTGGGGTTCAGGTCCAGTGAAGGATGCTGAGCTTTGCAGAAAACCAAAGGAAGGAAGACATTGAAGATGGACTATACTGAATGAAAGGGAAATAACTTAGTACAAACTTTGCAGAGATTGCTATAAGAGCTGTGAAGTCAGTGAGATAGGTATAAAAAGCGTTGGTAGAAGCTCAAAACTTTCACTGTCAAATATGAACTTTTCTGACGTTCAAGAAGTGTGGAAAGGAGACTACTCTCAGCTGCCTGCTTCACCAATATCACAACAGCATCCAATAGTGACAGCTTTCTATTTTAGCCCAAAACTAACAACTAGTTGAATGCGTGGCTACTAGATCTGGATGCTACTGCTCACACCATGTCATATGAGATGCAAGGTACTTGGAAATCCCCAGTGGAAGCTTTGAGAGTTCATTTTGCAGATGCAAGAGACCTTACTGTACCTCCTTCACCAAACTGTTACTGAAGAAGCATGGTTATCATTTCTGTGATATCACTGTCCATAGTTACAAGACTGGTACTCAGCTTGATCTGCCACCTTATTCAAGCCGCCAAATGGAGATCACGAGTAGGACCAAGTTTCTTTTATTCTCTTTAAAAAAGAAAAAAGCAATGCAAATGAAAAATTATTCAGTGATAGCTGTCCAAAACCCCACTGAGCATTTGTAGACAGCAAATCTGCAATAATTGCAGAACAATTCAGACCAGAAACTTAAATTTGTCTCCGACAGAAAGGAATTCAGAACATGTCTGTCCATTAGCCCTATCAAGAAAGTCTACAGCCAAGAAAGCCTATATTCCTAGACTAAACCAATCAACTAGACCTCAAAAGCCAGCAGAGACAGTCACACCCAGAGGGTAATTAATTCCATCTCAAAATAGGCCAGTAAGAAAGTAAGGTTGAATCAACAACTAATAGGACCTTTCTCTACTATTTACAGAAAAACTCTACATTAACAAACTAGGTAAAATAAACCTTACTCAGAGCAACCAGCTCTGTTAGGCAGCCACAACTGGTAAAAACTAATATATTTCCTCACTGAACAGAACTTTTCCATTTGCCTGTCGCTGTTCCTCAGTGATCAGTGTGATCTCCTTGAACATCACTTCTACTGCTATATTGCCTTGTTAGAGGACATTTTATAATTGTATTCTTTCTACATTATCAAAAAAATTCTGCAACCTATTATTATAAATGGATTGCAAATTAAAAGTTTGATTCCAGATGACAGATTTCTCTGGAGGCAGGGCTCTGGCAACAGCCAGGTGCTTTTTAATCCTACGCTTTCAGTTATTCCAGGATGATCAAAAACTCAATAAATGCTAATAAGTAGTTTGGCACCAAAATGTACCTAAAAATCCAAACATTCCCAGTTTCCTTCTTGATAAAGATTGATACAGCTTTGCTTGGAAATCCCTTAAAGACATAATTTTTCCCAAGCTTCTTCATTGTTTCCTTATTCTTTGAAGTAGAACTGGTAAAGCTCCATTTTTTCTTCTTCAATTCATGTGAGTGTTCAGGGTTTTTTCCCAGTCAGGAGATTGAAAGTGCAAAAAAAAAAATTTGTAAAGAAGAGGAAAACAACTCAAGTAATATTTTCCAAGACTGATGGGGGAAGGGAACATTTGGGTATAGATAGGGGTGGTTTTTAGAATTTCAGTTCTCACTTTCTCCAAGCCTTTTTTAAAAAATAAATGCTGTATAAACATTACATGCTTACTAGATGTCAGTGTTCATTATTTTAATTTCAGCACAAACAAGATTTAAAGAGTAAAAAATACTAAACAAGTTAAAGGAGGACCTCCTCCAAGTTAAAGGAGGACCTTGGAAATGACTACACTAAAATTCAAAATACAACTACATTGCTGAATTTGTGGTCTGCAGTTTCTCTCTTTTCCCTCTGGAACTTAATGCATATGATTTTAAATTAGAATTTAAGTCTCTTCCTTATATATGTAACTTGGTATTTCATCTTGTAGTTCAGAGTTTTTCACTTTGTCTGTACTACCAAGGGTACGCATAACAGAAGTGAAAAGTCTGATTAATACTACTATCAGGAGTGTGTGTTAATCTCTTATATCCAGAGAAGTTGTAGGTTATTTCCAAGCTGATGTCATTTGTAGAAAAAAAGCATTTTTTAAATGCCTGACAAGATTGGGAAATTTATAATCTAAAATACATCCACCCTGTTAATGTTTTTTTAATGCAGATTATTCTATCTGGCACTTTCTGCTCCTTCGATTCTGTGAAATACTTCAGGACCCCGAGGATAAGCATGGCATAAACAAAAGGTCAAAACCGTATTATCAAAACAAGACATATAAAAACAGCACTTCAGAGGTTCATACTTAGAAGAGGTAAAACAAAATTATGCATGTGTATTGCCTATCTAAACAGAAATTGTCGCTGTCCTGACAGTCATCCACAATACTTACTTGTGCTGTGAAAAACAACCACCTTCCACAACATGTGGCGGGCCCCGGGATGTCCCTTCCGTCCCTCAAGCTCCCGGATGGGCACCAGGGAGCAGGCATGGGGGTGCTCAGCCTGGGCCAGGGGCTCCCCAGGGCCTGTCCCACCTTCCCAGCCAGGAGCAGGGCAGGGACAGGAGCCAGCAGCTGGGCCCAGCACAGCGGGGCCCACGGCTGGGCCGGACAGCGGGGAAGCTGAAAACTGCCCCTGCTGCAGCAGCGCTGGGGCAGGGGCTGAGGTGAGGTGGTGGGCAGTCAGGCCCATGAACACCCTTGGGGCCCAGACAGAGACCTCTCCCCGAGCAAGGTCTGTCCTCACGCTTTGCGGAGGCCTGCCAAGGGCCAGCCTGGCAGCACCAGAGCAGGACAGAGCCAGAGCTAGTGACCAGGTCCCACCAAGAAGACAAACCATAAAGTAACATTGCTGTGATGAGGCAGGACAGGAGTCAAGCTGTGAAGTCAACCCACAGGTCATGGCCAGGATCAGGTCCTGTGATTACTGGAATAGTCTGAGCTGGGCCAAGGAACCAGCCCAGAGGTTGAAGTCTGGCCCAAAGGGCTTTGCAGAGAGGCAGGGGCAAGTCTGTGACTAAGCTGAGAATCAACAGATCTCCATCACAGGGAGTGAAAGCCTGGGGCTGAGCTTATATAGAGCTCCTGGACCCACGAGGGTGGGTGGAGCCCCCAGGTGAGGCTGAGCAGGGTCTTTATTGCTTATTAGTGCACTTAGGGCCTTGATAAAGGGAACGGTGAGTCAGAATGAATATGGCTGTGCCAGACTATGGGTTCTTGGTTTTACAGATACACATTTACAAACTAAATATTGGCATGACTGTCCCTAACTAGAGCGAGACAGAAATACAGTCATTCCTAACTGAAGAGGTACTCACAGGAAGCACAAAAGACAGTTCTTGAATTCAAGATTAATACTTTTATAGGCAGCAACCTCTGATATCTCTATTAAAAGCTGTCTATCAATCACAGAACCGTAGAAACCAGGAGAGGAATGGACTTAAAGACACTAGTCCATTCACCTGTCTCAAAGGCTGTAGAATTGCAGCTGTATCATTTCTAACAGCTGTTGTTAAAAATCTCAAGTAATGGTTTTATATAAGGCATATGTCTAAGGTACATGTCCTGCTGGAACATATTTGGGGAGTTGTGTGGTTTTTTTAATTCTAACAGCTTACCTCAATTTTTTTCCTTCAGCATCTATTGTTTCTTGTCCTGTCTATCAAGAACACAGAGAACAGATTATTTCTTTCCTCTTTCTGTTAGTTTCTTCTGGTTTTCAAGACTGACCAACTGCTACCTCTATCTTTTCTTTCATTGATCATATCATGCCAGGTGTTTCAAGCTTTCCTCAGAAGTCACATGTTTTAAGAGGTAGACCAGTCTTGCTGTTCATTTCTGAATTTTCTCCAGTTGTTTTGTTTTGTTTTGTTCATTAAGTATGAGGATTGAAAGAAATGCTCTAGTTTCTAAATACATGCTAAATACACCAGAAAGTTGACTTTCAAGGCACAACCTGACATTTTTTTTTATTGCATTGCACCCTTCTTTTACAGATTTTTTTCTCAAGTTTACCAGGACCACTTTGAATTGTAATGCTGTCTTCTACTGTATTTGGTGTCATCTGCAAATTTGAGTCATACTCCTTATTCCTTCATTGTGGGCATTAATGAAAATAGTGAATAGTAGCCTAGTAAAACTCCACTCAATATATTCTCTCGTGGTGATGAATCACTAATCAATACTCTGTAAGAATGGTTTTCCAACCAGCTTTGCACTCTATAGCAGTTTCATCTAGACCATTTTTCTCCAGTTTGCTTATGACAGTGTCATGCGAGAGAGTCAAAAGATGTAAAATCAAGCATTTTTCCTAGCACAAATCCATGTTCCCCTTCATGAATGAAACTACCTGACACAATTTGTTCTTAATGAATCTATACAGGCCATTGATTATCTCCGGTTTTCTTCTAGGTGTTTATAAATTGTTTGTTTCATTATTTGTTTCAGTATTTTTTCATCACAAAAGATAAGAGTCTATAACTCCCCAGATTCCCTTTGTGACGTGCTTACCCTCCTGCAGACTTTTTGAGTATCACCAGCCTTCTAAAAGTTTACAAAGGTAACTGTGAATGACTTAGAGGCCATGTTAAGCTTGTTCTTTAAGTGTTTAGTGAGGGATTCCACTAAGCCAAGATGATTTGAAAAAAACATGTTCTAGTAGCACTCTAGGACCACAGTCCCTCAGAGGTAACCTATTTGATGCTGGTATTAATCATGTTGGCCTACTGTAAGATGTCCCTCATCAGTCACTAAGGCCATCCTCTCTCACAAAAGTCCTCAGTCTCATCACCAATGACCTCAAAGGACAGTTTAATTGTATATCTGAAACTCCCCGAGCACAGCTCCCACCAAATCACACTGCCACTGGCCCAGGCTGTGGCACAACCCCTGCAGCCACTGGCTGTGGAGTGAAAAAGGAGAGCTGTCCTCCACTATCATGCTCCACCATTGTTTTTCTCCTCCAGGAGGCAAGCAGTGATTCAGCCCTCCTGCATGATCCTTCTCAGATTCGCATAGGTCAAAACCAGTGTAGTGGCAACTGGTGGATTTGGCCCTCCCACCCCTCACACTGGTTCATGGGGAACCAGGCTGTTCACAGGGAGGGACACATGCCCTTCTTCCCTATGAGGGATGGCTGCCACAGGCCCAAACGAGCCTGCTGCAAGGCTACAAAGCCTATTTATAGTCCTCATCTCTTTTTTCTGCCATCAGCTGCACTTTCAGGAGAGCAGAGTAAGAGGTCACCCCAGCATGATTATTCCTGTAGACCACACAGTGACACTTCCCCAGACATTAATGTCCATGAATACTTGACTGAAGACAAAGGCAACACTTCATAAAGAACAGTGCCCTTAGAACAGTACTGTGGAGTTATGCTTGTTCCCACAGAAACTATATACGAAGTCATTTCTGTTATTACCTCATTCCTGTTTGACCCTGCCAACAGAGTTGGCTATGGCAGATCTAGCCACTGCTGTCAGAAATACCTCATCCACAATCTTCAAGCCCACTTCAAGACTCCAAGCCAAAGGAAGTCAGTCATCTTCCCTGTTGTATTCACCAAATTCACTGAAATGCTTTCCTTTTTGAATGAAAGGCATTCCCTGCAGAGAATGAAAACAGCTTGCTGTGAGGTGGCATAAACTTGGTCCCATAATCCGCATCTCCTGCCTTTAGTTAAATAGGTTAAACCCATCTGCCTTGCTTTTATTAGCCAAAGGATTTGTTCTGGGGGAGCAAAATAAAGCAAACACATCTTTAATATCAATAACCTAAAACGAAGTATTATATCTTATATAAAAGTCCTTTGAAAGCCAAGGGCACACAATAAATGTCATTGTTTTTTCATTCCCAGCAGAGAGGTTAACGTGCCTACCCATGCTCTAGAGGAAAGAAAGTTAAAAATGTATCAAGACAAAATGAGAAACCTGATGCTTTTCTTTCTGCTGTAAACTGAAACATCATTAACAAATTTCCATCTCCAGGTCTGAATAGTCACCTTGAAGCAAAGTCTGAGTTGAAATGAGTGTCTGGAATACTTTCTCAGGACAAACATCCTCTTCACCAGTTTATTAGCTATGTCTGCCCTGAGAGCTTCCACACACAGAGAGTCACTCTAGGGGTGGTTCAGCTGCACGTCAGGATGAGACCCCGGGGGGGTCAGAGGAAAAGCAGACACAGACAAATCAGGAAACAAATGTGCTCTAGCATGCTTCAGTTCACTCCTGATCATCCAGATCTTCAGTCTGGTTTTTGAATAGAATAAGACTGCAGCACACAACTCAGAGTTCATCTGCTCAGATTCAGCCTTTCAATGAAATTTGCTCTGGTCTGCTCTTAAGAGACATATTTTCTTTATCTACTTTTACCTTATAGCGCTAATGTCCTAGCTCATGTCTTGGAACCAAAACACAGCTCCACCTTCTTACAAGTGACAGAGCGGCCGTCACCCAGGCTGCTTTAAATAATGTTATTTTGATTCCTCTTTCTACTCCTCTCCTCAATGTGTCTTCTGCAGCATTCACAGTTGATTGATTGTTGAATTCTGAAAATTCTTCAGAAACCACATGTCCAGAGACAGTTTTGACAGTCTTCATAATCACTGAAATGTCGATAGGAGGGGAGACTGAATAAGTCAAGGAGCCAAGAGGGGTGAGGTCATAAAGGATTTCATCTATTCTGTTTCTGATTAAGAGAGAGAGGTTTGGAATAGAAGGACAAAAAGGGGGTAGGGGCAATGAGGATGAAAGCAGTATTGAAGTAAGAAGTCAAGGATTACATGTAAGCAGTATCTCTGGCCATGAAATCCAGTAGAGGACTATTATTCTTTGTCCTGGAAGATGAAAAAACTGATGGTGGAGGGAATAGGATGTACTGAGGGAAGTGCTGTATTTCCTTCAAAAATGCTCAGCAGCAAAAGAACAAGGATGGAGGAACTGGGGACTAAGGACGGAGTCAAGGCACAGGATTAATGGGATAGTATCTTACACTGAGAGGAAGGCATGGAAATCAGAGAGAAAGGCAAAAGGAAAAGGTGAAGGGAATGAACATTTCTTCTACCAAAAAGGATGTAAGAGCTAGCAAGGTGACACTAAGGATGACGGACAAGTCCTTTATGTCCCTTGCTGGAGATTTTGGAAAAATTGAAAGAAAAATAGATATGATATAAGATGAACAAGCATGCAGTTTTGGCATTTGGACAGACATGCAGACATTGGAATTATCCAGAATAAGAATAAGAATAAGAGCTGGAGAAGAGATGAAAGTTTTCAAAATGTTTTTCAATATTGAATAAAACCTATATATTTTGAAACAAGAGTCTTGGTGACAGCAAGACGGGCTCCCCCCACAACCAGAAATAATGCATGGCCTGTGAAATACGAGTCCATATTAAAAGAACTGCAGAAGTAATAGTTGAAGGAGAACATTTTCCCTTTTCTCATGTGTGATGGCTGACAGATGAATGCCACAGAAGATGAATATTGTCATTCAAGAAAGAGAAGGAAACAAGTATGGACAGAGGCAGAGCAATGATTACAACAAAGGTTGGAGGAATATGTAGAACCTGCAAAGCTGGATGAATGGCTAGGAAAGTGAATGGTGATGATAAAAACAGAGAATGAGCTAAGAGTGATACAATCCAACCCATGAGGTAGAAGTAAAAGTGACAGTGAAGATAACATGAAAGAATTGGAGAGAAGTAAGGGAGAGAAGGAAACTCACAAGAAAAAAAAATTTTTAGGAGAAGAGGAAGCTGGGAAATCAGCCCAGGTTACTGTAATGAGAAGGGAAGTCAGAGGGAATTACTTGTAGTGCAGTATTTGCTTTTCTGCTGCAATAGTATGATTCCCACACATGATTCCCGCCTTGATTCCCACACATGATTCCCACACATTGCACAGCGTGGTACCCCCACAGATTTGGGCACAGGGAACATGAATGAGCAGAGTGAACACATGAGCAGATGCACATTTAGGATGATAAAGTCCTGATCTTCACAAGTGGGCTGAGATTAGAAGTAAGCTGAGATGCAGAAATTCATTTACAAGCACTCTTTTAGAATTACCCTTGTTCGGTGGGAATCCCCATTCAATGTACAAAATCAACTGCAAATTGCCAGGATGAATCACAGCAGTGGTCCAACCTGCCATACCCAATACCAGAGATGTTAGGTTCCAGACACCTTGGGCGTAAGTTCCCTAAAATTATGTTGCTCTTTAAGTCACAGCCCTCATTTGCAGTTTTTGCATTTTAATTAAAAGGCCCCTCAGTGTAAGCCATGTTTCTTCACCATAACTCTAAGATTGTAGTAAAAGCAAAGGGATACACTTATTTATAATTATATACCAAATTAATAATTCTTTTTAAATTGTTAACTGTAGTCTGATGGCAAACGTGATTTTGATTTTTCTTCTCTTTGTGGGAAAAACACAAATGTTCATAAAAATTAACATACACAAATGTCAAGGGATGAAAGAGTGAAAAAGTACACTGAATCAGTATGACCACTGAACTGTACTCACATGCATCAAACAGTAAAACACCTCCACCCTGGGACACAAGAAAGAGCTGGAATTATCAGGAAACTTCATGGCATGTGGATACCCAGAGAAAATAAGAGTTCTGTTATGCCCACCGCCTTCTCTCTCGCCTTCTCTCTCTGCCTGTGATTCAGTGGCCTTAAAACACTAAAAAATTACAAGTGCAGGTCCTAAGAGGAAGCAGATTACCAAACAAAAAATGAGATGCAAATGATCTTTAGGTAATGGCATTTCTCAAGTGTGAGTTACAAGGGAACTAAAAAATTATTTCACTTGTCTTCTCCTATGCACCACAGGGATCTCCATGAATCCTTCAGAAATTCAGGCTCTGATCCTGCAAACAGTTACACTCCACTTTAAACTTTTGAGTAGTCCTGTTAGCTTTGCTGGAATTACTCTTTCACATGAAGTCAAGCACTGTCATCAGCATCCCTATGACTAGAGAAAACGGTTTCCAAAGCTCATTGAAGTATTTGTCAAAGAAGCAGGTCACTGAGGTAGGATTCTGCCAGGGTACTAGGAATGACAGTGAGATGTAGGCCACAAACAACATCATGTTGAGTACTACCCACACACTGAATGTTGCTGAAATACCTCATCCTTTATCTGGACGTGCTCCTGGAATAAAATAATTTGAAGTGTATTTATTTCATGAATTAAAAATGAACTAATAAAAAAAAGCCGTGAGAACACAGACAAGAATCATTACTTTCACTATGCTCAATGCTTCACAAAAAGAGAACAGATGCACTCTCCTCTGACATATTAAACCAATTGGTTCCCACCTCTGCGTGCATAACCATTCACACTTCTGCTCTGGCAGGAAATACTGAAGGTTTAAGTCTCTCTTCATGCCGTACAATTTGCCTGCATACAAAACCGCCCAGTGAGGAGTAAGAGGGATGTTTTGAAAACTACTCTGGCTGAAACACTGTGAACACTCATGGGACCCCAGCGGGGGCAGGTGGGATGTTATGCTAGAAACACAAACTCTTAAGTAAAAGATAACCATTACATTAGCCAAAACACAATTTCTTAAATTGCACATTGCTCATCTCACAATGTCACAGTATGTATTTAGATCAGTATTGTTTTGAAGGCCCTAAGTCAACACCATGAAATATCATGGGCATATAGCCCCAACAAAAATGGGGCATTACTTTGTCCTTTACTTTGAGCAGAAGACAAGTTTGGGAGCTCACTTATCCCCTGCCGTTGGTAAGAACCCTGGGTAATTTAATGTGAGTACATAAAGTTTCAGGATGGAAGGTGTAAAAGTTCTAGATTTTCCTTGTAACGTTCCCAAGAGATATATCAAATGAACCCCACACCAATTTGTTTAATGAGATTTTCAGCTTAAAATGACTGCAGGTCACTGCAAAAATCAGATTAATTTATTGAACAGAAACATGGAAAAGGGACATTTGTGTAAGACTCCATATCCTTTGCAATGCAAAATATTTTCTCATTCTGGGACCTGATTTTAAATTTTTAACAAAAAATATTATCTGATTGTCAAATTTAATTAAAAAAAATATTAGTTTTTTCTACTTCAAATAGAGAAATCTGTTTCCGCATCACTTATCTAGCTCTTTAGTCATTGGCTAGTTGAAAGTAAGTAATAGTTGCATGCAAGAAAAAATAAGGCTACACAAGGCTTTCTACTGAATTTAACAGTATGTTTTCACAACGTCTCTGAGTAAGTGTATATATCTTGCAAAGGTAGATCATGTATATGACATAAATTTCTTTCTTCTTAGAAATAGTTTAGATTTTCTCTCTTCATAGATTGGATACAGCTTTCACTGAAGTAAATTCACACTGAAGCAAGTGTAAGTCTTCCACAGATTCAACATTAGGATATATGTGGGACGGGCATGAATAAATTCATTAATTCCCTCCAGTGAATATTTATTAATTTTACATAATATTCAAACAAAATAAATACTTGCTTTTTCTATGGTACATGCCCTGTGGACTTCAGTATTAAGAACACAAGACATTAGTTAATATGTTTTGAATAACCAACTACATTTAAGAATCCGTTCAACTAATGAGGTAACAATTATTTGTTGTTAATACCACATTATATCCTGCAAGAAAATTGGTTTTCTACTCTATTAGTGTTCCATCTAATTATATACTCCAGATGATATTACAGAATTTTCTTCCATTTATCTTTTTTTTAAATATTTTCTAAGCAAATCTGCTCCAACTGAAAACTCTGAAGCACTCATATTGCTTTTAAAAAATCAGTGGGAGTATGTCCACTGTTCAGAATGTTTTATTGTTGTGTTTTTAAATTAGATATTACACCTGTGTTTGGTATTTAATTGACAAATGAATTTACCTACTACCTTGCCCCCCAGGAGGAACTGAGCATCCCAAATTTCCAGTAAAGCCAAAAATGAAATGGCTGAAATGAAACATCTTTCACTTTCTTTGAGCTCAAATACAAAATCCTCTGACTGCACCAAGCCCTTACTTGTCACTGCACTCCCCAAGTTTCGCTGAAATCCAAGTAAGGCCTTTTTTTTAAAATAAATACTCTTTTTTTCCCTCTGCATGTGCATGTCTCAGAAGCCAGTCAGAATATAGTAATTGTGTTTCATGTTGCAAATCTTGTGGTTAAAACACAGTCCTGTTTTGAAAAATCTGACAAATTAAGTGGCATTTCCTGTTTTAAAGAGGGGAGCAACAGAATTTTTCAGGAGCATGCAATGCTGGTGGCATTCAAGTGAGGCAACTGCTTTCATGGCATGGCACTCTGAGCCTAGCATATAGGGTAACTCTAGTCTATAGTTCAGAATGTCAAGAAAAAGTATTCCCAGCACTCAAAATAATACAGGTGAGTTCATGCAGTCATTCAAATCAAATATCATCAGGTTCATGAACCAATTTGATTCTCCCATAAGAACCTCATTTGCTGCCACAACAGAAACATCCAGGCAGCCAAAATCTTGTGTGGTCACACAACTTGCAGTGTCGCTGAAGCTGATGTCTATGGAGCACGGTTCAGGCAACACCCTCCTTTGGCTGAATCCTAAATTGAAAACTTTTGCCTTACCTTTTTACCAGGAGGTAGGAATGCAACATTGGAGTAGGTCCTTAGATGCGCCTTTAAGAACTCAAATATGGTTATCAAAATCTGGACTTCTGCATATAAATATCCACAGAAAGCTTTGATGTTTAGATCAAAATAAATTTTCTTACATTGCACTCCATAAATAAGAAACTCATCAATTGTCCCTGGAACATCCCTGGCAACAAAGGAGTCCACCAACAGACTTGTTCACCTGCACGTGCAGCAAGTCTCAAGCAAGGACTGACCTTTCCCATGTATCAAAACCTCCTCAGTTCTAGTTTTCACATGAAATGTTTATACCCTGCCCTATACCTGGCATATCTTACCGTGATTTCAATTATCCAGTAGCCTGTGCTGGCAAATATCTGGAAATCTGGTAGATCGCCACCTGCAGCAGCAGGGCAAATAAGTTGCTATAAAAATTACTATCAATCAGCTAAACCAGTAAAATAAGGTCAGCAGTAAACATAAGGTAAAGCCATCCACCTGTAGTATGACATTCAGGAGATAAAAATACATGTACCTTGACAAGCTGGTTTTTAGAAATTTTTTTTTAATGTCTGTTTTTTTCTAAGGTAAAGCATCCAAGTGCCCAGGCAATAAATGTTATGCACAAAAATCTATGCAATATGATAAATGGTGTTTCTGTGAGTAAATGAACACACATCCTTATACAGGAATTAAATAAAATCTAAAACAAGAATGAGTGTGTAAGTTTATGAATAAGTGAAAGTACACAAAATAAGGCGTATGTAAACTTATCTTGTGTTATATGAATCATTCTTGACACACAACTATAACGACAGCCTTCATTAGAAAGGGGAACAGCAAAAACTTCTAAGAAATGAAGTAGGAATGCTTCCTAACACTCAGTGGTTTGGCATTCTTTGTTAAGAAGGTGAAGAAAGCGTAAACAGAGCCTGCATGTGTTTCATGAGTCACTTCAGAAATTAAAAGTTTTGCATATGAAGCTATGTCACTTGGAAAAGAGGATATGATATGTATGTGGTGGGCATGAAAATACTAGATCCGTTTCTTGTTAGTTGTGAGCTCTGCTTTATAAATGCTTATCTTTCAAAGGATGAAATTTCAGAGAAACAGGTAATATTTGATACCTGAAGTTTTTCATTTTATGCAAGAGTGTAGATACAACCTATAGAAAGGAAGTTGTCACGGGAGTTTTAGGGACTTCAGGAATAAGAGTGTGTGTGTGGTGTAACCATGTATGTCTTCTTGGATCATAAATTACTTTACAAATCTACTGATCCTCCAGCTGACATTGTCTTGTCTTTCCTGAAAATCTTTCACAGATACGTTTAGTATCCTGAGAAGTGCCCATATGGCACGCAGTCACCTGGTGGCCTCCTGCAAACACTGCCATGGCCTGGGGCGGAGACGGGAGGGATATATCCATATGCAGGTACACACTTACAGCAATCTCATTCAAACTTCCAATGGCAGACTGAGCTACATCTCTACAGTGAAAGTTCTAGAAGAAATGGACTGTTATTTGCAACCAGCTTCCTCATCCCAAACTAACTTCCCTCAGGTTGAGGGGTTTTACAGGTACTGGTCTTCTCATCTCCTCCAACTAGATCATCCCTTTTCATCTCATCAGCACTGCTCTGGCAGCAAACCTTCTAGCCAGATGGGTGCTGTTGTGCATGCTGAAAAGAACTGGGAAAATATGAACCGGTCTTTCAACCTCTCAGGTAAATTTGCTGCTCTGAGGTGCCCTAGGACACGGATGTGTCATTCCAAAATGGTTTCTTTCATCAAGAAATATTTTTGAATTTATTTTTTTTTTTCAGTTTTGGAACGTTGGAAACATGACTGATTACTCATAGTAATTTATCTCTTTGTGAGCGTCGAATACACAGCAACATAGTTGCTTGATGTTTTCAATTATTAGAAGGGAATCTTTCCCTCCTAAGTTTCACTTCGTGCTCAGTTGTCAACTACTGCACAGAACTAAAATGACAGAGGGAAATATTTTGGCTGATACCGAATCTTCCTTGCTCTACCCTGCCACCTGTTCTTCCTGCAGGATAGGAGAATGCAGGGAAAGGGAGGACAAGCCGAAAGAATGAAGCTGTGCAGTGGCTGCGTTCTGCGAGGCAGAGCGCAGCACTGCAGTGTTGGGATATTAGGGGTTTTTCTTAGCGAACTCAAGACTCGAGGTTTCTGCACTAACATCGTACTTCCAGTTTTCACTCACGGAAGCTTACAAGACCTCACAGCTGCACAGAAACACACTGAAAACATGCTCCTAAATTGCAGAACACATGAAAGAACAGGAAAACCTGTTTTTACCACTTCTAAATCAATGTACTGGTATTTTGCTTCTGACTTCAGGTCTTTGCACTTGGAGACATTACACAGAGTTGGTAAAGAATCCCGCAACATAGTGCAATTTTATGATGACCATAAGCTTCATGGAAACACTTCTGTTTCAAAGGACTTTCACTAAATAGTCAGCAGCTATTGGTTTCCCGCCAGCTCACCTCTCTGCTGTGAGCTCCCGTCACTGAGGCTTCTGGCCCCAGAGTACCACTTCCCTTCCACTAGGTCTGCCTCAGGACCAAACTGCCCCAAATTAAAGTAGGACTTTTAGGATGCCTTAACAAAAACTGCAGCGGCTCTGTAGGGCAAGAGAACCTTGGTCGCAGGGGGGTTTCATACTCCCCATGTGATAAATGATTGAGTCCCAAACAGGATTCCAATTTAAGTTTACAATTTATTAAGCAAATAGAGGCAAGCAAACAGCGCTGGGTGCGCCGCAAGTCTCCGCTCCACCAAGAGGCACGTGGTACAGTTCCTGTTCTTGGTTTATATCCTGTCTGCTAATACATATTCATGAACAGGCGTGTCTTCTTCGGAGCATGCCCTCTTCTCCTTCTAGAGTCTTCTCGAATCTTCCTCAGCATGCCCCCAGGATGACCCCAAACTTTATGCATGCACTTTACAAGTTTCTCTTTACACAATACTATGCGTTCAGTGGTCAAACTGGTTTGAGCTGATATACCAACAAAGTAGTTTACTCAAATCTCCTGTAAAATACCCCTTTTTATGGTGCAGGCGAAATCCATGAAAGTACAGAAGGTTACACTTCATCACACGAATCAAATGAACATATTTCACAATCCCCCATCTTCTTCTTTATAGTATTGATTTGTGTTTTCATTTCCAATTGAGTAACAATCCCCCACATACCCCTAATACAACTATGCCGATTTTAGTAAGCCAAT
>NW_010543833.1:0-10416 GCF_000687285.1 Phaethon lepturus | reverse complement strand
GCATTTTATTGGTCTAGATGAGATCAACTGTGTTTTGGCTATGATTTAAAGATTTTTAACAATCTTCTTTGTTGAGGGAGATTTCAGTTAAATATGCATCTCAAGAAGTCAATGGATGTATGCACATTTAACATTGTTGAACACAATTCATATTTAATATACTTCAAAATATGATTTGCAAAGGCATATGCAAAAGTAGCAATTGCGTTACGGAGTCAGGACTAAGGTCTGTAGGACATGTGCATTTTATTGGTCTAGATGAGATCAACTGTAGTAGCAAGTCTTTAGCTAAGTAGCAAGGTCTTTAAAGAAAAAGCAGCAGTGTGTTTTAAGTCTGTAGGGTGAGAAATTTACCCGTTTTCTAGCTTTCCAGTGCACTTAGTCCTACCTTCAGGAGGTCACATATACCAATCTTCTAAAAAAAGACACTTGAAAATATGATGCATGTTAAGTTGATGACAGAATTTGCTGTCCTCTGTTCGCTTGCATGGTTAGAAATTTAAGTCTGGGCCCTGAATCTGGCAAACACAACTAGAGTTTGTACCTCAAATCTATATGCTGGTTAACTTTGCCCAAGTAGAGTAGTCTACCATCCTTTTTCAGCCAAAATACTCTCTAGTTCTCTGCTGTTCCACCTGCCTTTACTCCCAGACAACAGGATCCCTTAATCTTACCAGTCTTAACTCACGAGATATTTAATTACTATTCAAGTAGCAAAACAAAGGCACCTAGTCTCTTCAGTGTTTCAAAAGGATTTATTTTCAGAAAGTACCTGAAAATTGCCTTGCGTTGGTCATACAAAAGATAATGAAATTTACCACAGTCATGAGTGCTAACATGCAGTGTCCGCACTACACAAAAAGTTATTAGCAGTCATTACAGAAGCAAAACCACAGAACTAAAATACTCATATCAATCCCAGTTTCTTCAATAAGTCATGGTTTGCTCATCCCTCCTACTCCTGACTGCAGAATCAAAAGCTGTAGATTGAGCAAATACCAAGTCTGGAAAAGGTTTTGTCTTCAGGTTGTGTTTGCCTCCCATGGTGCCTCAGCCTTACAGATCCAAAAATCCTCAGTGTTATGAACATGCATTTACTACTTGTATTTATGTTTGACTATTACCCAACAGTAATTATTTTTCACAATTTTTAACAAATTCACTGTACCTATACCATATTCAAATGAAGTTTTGGTTTTGTTTGGGTTTTTTTTTTTTGTCACTCCCAATATATAAGTATCCTTAATGCCTGAATGCACTGTCAGGGTAACCATTTTCTTCTTATTACTGAGTGACTGCAGCACTTACTGTTAGGGCGGGTGATATAGCTGGCATCCTCAGACCCTAAGCAGTTTCCATTCACCATCATTCCCACTGGTCCTTGCACAGAGCAATAGCAAAATAAGTTGTTTATAATACAAATATTTCGGGGGGAAAAAAAAATCTGAATACAAAAGGTGATGGATTTATTTCTGCTAAGACTACTAAAATATAGGTAGATAGGAGCAATCACATAAAGTGTAACAGATGTTAAGAGCAGCCACCACCTCCAGCAGCTCAGAGCCTGGGGATCCTTCCTCCCAGCTGCTGGAGCCCAGCCCATGGCATCTGGGGAGCTGGGATCTCCATTCCATGGTGATGGACACCTCTGCTGCTTTCGTGTTTGCAGATTCAGCCAGTAGTGAAGCTGAGCACATGTCCAGAAACACACACAGAGATGACATGGACATGTCTAGCTACCCAGACCCCCACTCGCTCCAGTGGCTGACACCACAGGCCAGGGGAGCCTAGACCCCTCCTCTGACTCCAGACGTTGCCCCAATATCCAGTCACACCAGTCCCCCCAGTAGCAGGCAGGATAGCGGGTGAGACTACATAGAGAGATAGTCAAGAAAGGATTTAACAGGGAGGGAGCACAGGCTGCAGGCTCGGGGCTCAGTCAGCCAAGTGTACTGACCAACCCCTTTTTACATGTGACCAGTCCTTTTTATACCCCTTTCTGTCTCTTCCCCCATTATTCCTACCTGATCCCCTTCCCCTGAATATTCCTTCATCAGTTCACATAGTTCCACTGTCCACCCCCTCATACATTCGAGACCCTCCAGGTTTGTATCCTTATCAGTTGCAAGGTATGGGTTTGCCTGTTTTTCTTGATAGCCCATCAATTAGGGTGGTTTGACAAACAAACCACTGAGGTTTGTTTCTTCTCATTGTGCCCACTATGTTTGTCTGCCAGGTTTGCGCCTCTATGCTTTATTCATTGCCTTCCCCTTTTACATTCCATCACATTTTGACAAGTCCTTTGAGCAGATAATTTTACTGAAATCAACATTCTTGCATTGCATGTATCCTTACGAATTAGCATATCTGGCCAGGTTTGGTTCTTATTACTGCCTCCCTTATCATTTGTGGGTCAGGTTTCTTCCTCTGTATGTGTTATTTGTTGCTTCCCACCTTTTCTTATTATCCCTTTTTATACTGGAAAGGTTTTTGACCATGTACTCTTAACAGAGCAGATGCACTCTCCTTTTCCATATCCTTCCAGAAACTGCTACACTCATCTTGCTTTAGAATGACTGAGTACCTAAATCACATCAGTTAAGTAGCAAGGCATCTCCCAGATCACAGCAGTCCCTTAAAATGTAGCATAAACCACTAGGATTACAAAAAAAATCTCCAATAAGGAAGTGAATTGGTTTTTATTAGCTCTAAATGTAACTAGGATGTCACCTGGGTATTTGCTTCTTATATGAGCCGTCTCAGTCACTGCAGATGTTTTTGCTCCCTGCTTTTCAATAACCTCCATTCTTTACCACAATGCACTTACTTCTTTTTGAGTTCTACATCTGAGGACTATGGTTTAAAAATAACATGGATTTTGTGATGCCCTATTGTTAATGTCATGGGAGACCGTGTTGATGTTGTGCTTTAGTGTTTTGTCTCACAAATCAATCTGTTCTGATTTTTATCTTCATTGTAAGAAAGATTTCTCTCTCTCTCTTTTTTCCTCCCTCTCTCCCTTTTCCTTTTTTTCTGGTGCCCATTTCAAGTTTCTGACAGTATGTATGTCTACAAATAATATAAAACATCTAGCCATATGGTTCTTTTTGTCTATATTTGTAAAAAAAATCATCACGGGTGACAAAGTCTTACTATACCACTGTTGAGAAAACTGAGGTTCACAAAATGTTCTAAGTCACCTAAAATCATATGCCAATCCAACTGCAGTTCCAATAATCTTCCACTGAATTTTTTGTCTCACCACTTGTGGACTACAGAAGATAAAGCGGTCTTTTTCTTCTTGAAAACAATTTCATACTTACATGATTTTATACTTACTGGGTCAGATGTCTAATATTCTTATTTTATTCAGTTGTTCTTTCACTTTCTCTGGGAAAATTACATCTTTGGTGTAAAACCACAGGCTACATAGTGATGTTAGTGATAAACTTGATCCATTGTGCATTTTGTTTGCTTTTTTTTCATATTGGTACTTCTCGTTTTGGATGTTTAATACATCTTTTAAATTTCTTTTCCTTCTATTTGCCTTTCTTATCTTTTTTCTTCTCATTGATATCTTCTCTTTTACATTAGTTTTTTTTAAACTTGCTTTTGTGTTTGTTTGTTTTTTCCTCACTTCTTTTCATTTTACTTTGTCTAATGGCTTATTTTCTCTTTTCTGAAGAATGAACCAGGGAAATTGTGGATCTTTCATCTTTGGAAATTTTTGATCATCAGCTAGACAAAACCAGCAACCTGATCTAGTGTTGGCAAGAGTCCTACTTTGAGTGGGAGCGCTGGGATTGATGATCTGAAGAGGTGTCTTCCAATAAACTTTTATATGATTTTATGCAGCCTCAGATTGAGAACCAGAACCACTGAAGGCCAATGGATGGTGAATCCCAACTGCACACAATCCTGCTGCCAGGAATTCTGTGGTTATTACTTGTAGGAAGCAAAAAATCATTCTCTCCTGATGCAAATGGCACTGATACTGTGAATATATAAAAAGATAAAAACAATTTCCTAAGCTGATCTATGCCTATAGCATTCTACATCTGATAGAACCACAATTAAATGGGAGTGAAGTGAGAAAGGAGGGCAGTAAGTTGCTTAAATAATTTATTCCCACTAACCTAGAAAATTTTTTGCTTTCTCCCTGGTTCCTCCTTTCCCGTGTGTCCCAGTACGGAATGTTCTACACAGTCTCAAAGTCATTCAGAGAGTTTATGTGCAGAAATGTCCTCATTAATGGTTCCTTTTACTTCAATACTTTTGAATTTACATTCATTCTGAACATAATTGAAAATCCACCATAGAAAATCAGTTTGAGCTACACAGTAATTTAATGAACATATAGATCTAATATTCCATCCTGGCCCCAGTTTGTTGACATGTTTAAACTATAAGCCCCGTCTCTCTTTTTTATCCTTTTTTTTTTTTTTTAAGCAAGAAGAAAACATATCCTTAGGAATTAGATTAGATCCTCACTTCATTGTGGCATCACCTTTAAAACTTGAACCTGCTGAGCCCATGGTAACAAAATAGTAGGTAAATAGAATCTGGAAAAGCAGTTATCAGCACAAATGTATGCATTAAAAGGAAATACAAAATGTGTTCGAATATCTTTTTTTTTTTTTCATCCTTTTAGCTCTAAATCTGAGGCCTTGTTCTGAAGTTAGGAGCAGCAACCTTTCCTGTTCCTGAACCCTACTTCTTTGAAATGTTAACATGAACACCTAACTTTTGTTTTTTGAATAATTGCCCTGAGTTTTCTTGATCTTTTTGATCTAATCAAGTGACATATTCTCAATGCCTGAATACAGAGCAAGGCAAACTTCATTTACTTGAAGACTGGAACATTTCCACAGCTTCTACATCACTGGAACATTTCCTACAGCATCTGCAGAAAATTTTCTTGAAGAGGACAGTGCATTAGACATAAGAATTATCTTAACATGATATTTGCCCAGCACTACTGTTTCAGAGAGAGCAGAAAAAAGGAGTGAGGTAGCAGGAGAACACTTTGCTCTGGAGAACCCTGACAGCTGACACAGTGTCATCTTAAAAGCTGCCTCAAATCAAATACTCTATGAGGCTATAACTGTCAAGTAGATGTTAGCAGTACTACAATGAAAGAGAAATAATAATTCATTTAAATACCAGTAATGTGCATCTCTCAGAGCTGTAGATGGCAGTGCCATATTCTATATCAGAGAACCTGTGACAAAATGCAGAAGAGGATTCTGATTTTTTAAGAAATAAACTTAGTTTATCAGTTTATTCACAGCTTGTTGATATAAAACATCTTAGTTCCTACTGTGGAATAAAGATGAAGTCTTCAAAACACAGGAAAATTTCAAGTCCAGTGAATAGAAGTAAAGAAGTAAAGAATACATCTGATGCTACTGATAAAAAGTCAGATTGTTCACATATGAGATTTCATAGGTTTCAAAGGACATTTTATGTTTTAAGAGAGAAATCCCTGTGGATTTCTAGAACAAGGCAATTTGCTGAACATATCAATGTAGAGTAAATATATATACTACACCTTATAATTTCACTGGATAGACTACAGGGAAAGGATCTACATGAAAAAAAATTTATATGTGTCTGTTAATACTACACCATGGTTAGAAACTGCTCCAGGCTCAAGGTGCCTGCAAACATTTGCTATACATCATAGAACCCAAAAAGCTGTGAATATAAAAGGATCCTTGCAACAAGCCATCAGAAAACAATTATAGCTAAATAATTTTTCATGCCTGTTTTACATAACTGAACATAGAATCATAGAATAGTTTGGGTTGGAAGGTATCTTTTAAGGTCATCTAGTGCAACCCCCCTGCAATGAGCAGGGACATCTGCAATAGATCAGGTTGCTCAGAGCCCCCTCCAACCTGACCTTCAATGTTTCCAGGGATGGGGCATCTATCACCTCTCTGGGCAACATGTGACAGTGGTTCACCACCCTTATTGTGAAAACTTTCTTCCTTATAGCTAGTCTAAATTTACCCTCTTTTAGTTTAAAACCATCACCCCTTGTCCTATTGCAACAGGCCCTGCTGAAAAGTCTGTCCCCATCTTTCTTACAAGCCCCCTTGAAGTACTGGGAGGCTGCGATAAGGTCTCCCCGGAGCCTTCTTTTCTCCAGGCTGAACAACCCCAACTCTCTCAGCCTGTCCTCACAGCAGAGGTGTTCCAGCCCTCTGGTCATTTTTGCAGCCCTCCTCTGGACCCGCTCCAACAGGTGGATGTCTTCCCTGTGCTGAGGGCTCCAGAGCTGGATGCAGGACTCCAGGTGGCATCTCACCAGAGCAGGGTAGAGGGGCAGAATCACTTCCCTTGACCTGCTGGCCATGCTGCTTTGTGTGCAGCCCATGATACTGTTGGCCTTCTGGGCTGCGAGTGCACATTGCTGGCTCATGTCCAGCTTTTCATCCACCAGTACCCCCAAGTCCTTCTCGGCAGGGCTGCTCTCAATTCCTTCAATCCTCAGCCTCTATTGACACCGGGGGCTGCCTTGACCCATGTGCAGGACCCTGCACTTGACCTTGTTGAACCTCAGGAGGTTCACAAGGTTCACAAAGACCCATTCGTTGAGTCTGTCCACGTCCCTCTGGATGGCATCCCATCCCTCAAGCATGTCAACCACATCACTCAGCTTGGTGTTGTCTGCAAACTTGCTGAGGCTGCACTTGATTCCACTATGTCATTGATGAAGATATTAAACAGTACTCATCCCAATACGGACCCTGAGGGACACTGCTCATCACTGATCTCCATCTGGACATTGAGCCCTTGACCACTACCCTCTAGATGTGACCATCCAACCAATTCCTCACCCACTTAACAGTCCACCCATCAACTCTATATCTCTCCAATTTAGAGAGAAAGATGTTGTGGGAGACTGTGTCAAAGGCCTTAAAGAATTCCAGATAGACGACATCTGTAGCTCTTCCCTTCTCCACTGATGTGGTCACTCCATCATAGAAGGCTACTAGGTTGTTCAGGCAGGACTTGCCTGTGCTGAAGCCATGCTGGCTGTCTCAAATCACCTCCCTGTCCTCCACATGCCTTAGCAAAGCTTCTAGCAGGATCTGTTCCATGATCTTCCCCAGGCACACAGGTGAGGCTGTCAGGTCGGTAGTTCCAACGGTCCTCCTTGCTACCCTTTTTAAAAATGGGCGCAATATTTCCCTTTCCCCAGTCTCAGGGACTTCACCTGCCTGCCACAACTTTTCAAATATAGTTTGATGTAAGTGGAGTTACTCCAAATCAATATCAGTTTAAGCAAGGGATCAATCAAGTGTTATGATTTTAAAGAGAAAATAATTCTTTTAACTTTTAAATGTCATGACTGACCTTATACTAGTATAACGTTCAACTTAATTTAATAAACAAAAAATAAATTCCACTCTGTTTTGGGTTTTTTTGTTTTCTTAATGGGTGTCGTACTATTTTTTGCTTCAAAAACTCCTCCTTGCGTAGAAGAAAATCATGACACTTGTAGTGCTGACTGAGTAGTACTAGCTGAATACTTGATCTGTAGTGCCTGGGTTTTAACTATGCAATAGAACTGTGCCAAAGAACTTAAAGGATTTTGATCTGAAACTATTATAGGTGTCCTGGACACCTCGTCTATATCTGGTGAAGCCAGTCAGGCAGATAAAAGGAGATAACTGGAAGATTAGCATGAATGATCTGGTTATGAATGCAGTGTTTTTCATACATCATAGCTTATTCCAGCTGCATTCCCTACAGGATACCACATGATTCAGAGTTAAAAGCTCTAATGTACATTTCATCAATTTTAGTTTGTCACTTGGAGAAAAAGCTGTCAAACTGCCATTAAACTAAGCTTCTCTTTATTCTAAAGTACAAAAAAGTGACACTTAAATAACATGAGTATCAGGCGAAGTGAACTTATACCGTAATAGGGAGTGATGTAAGTAAAGCACCCCAGAGTACAGGTAATTGCAATGGGACAAAATAACAAATAGAGATGATTTCTGTCTTTCAGAAAAGCATTCATTTAGGTAGACAATAAAAAAGACCCCACAGCAGCAACAATGAAAACAATTTTTTTTCTTAACACATTCCTAAAGGTTTTACAAACTAATTTATAGTCCTGCAAATAGCTCTCCAGTGCTTTGGTGTTTCTCCTTTGCCTAATAGTCACACTGCTGCAGGGCCCAAGAAAGTGAGGGTGCAGGAAGAGACAGGGTGATTCCTAGATAAAGGAGTGATAAAATACATTTGACAGCAACATAAATATTAAAGGGAGATGGGACACCTGGGATTTCAGTTGTTCCACTTTCAACACAAATTTTGTTCCATATTTTAGTCTTCTTTACTGGCACATTCTTGGGTACTATAGTTAATTTTTATTTAAAAAGTAAAATATCCAAGTTTTTTTAGGGTCTGGGCATGGCTGTCCCTGACTGGACCCCACGGGTTTCCGCACCTGCCCACAGCCCAGGACCCCATGTCAGCCCTTGCCCCAGAGACACTTTAACAGGGCCGGTCTCCAGCTCCCCACAGCCCTGCCTGACCATGGGCCCAACTGACCCATGGGCTCACATCCCATCCCAGCCTTGGCCCATCTCCAGGGAGGTGCACGATGCCTGGGACTGGGAGTGCCCTGATGACCGCCCTCTGTCCTGCTCCTGACTGGGATGGTGGGATGGGTGCTGCCAACCCCCACGGTTGAGGAGCTCGCAGTCTCCTGGCACCCTGACCCCAGGGAGCTGCAAGCCTTTGCTGAGCTCTGAGACTTCTCATGGTAGGGCATCATGCTTTCTCCATGTCTGAAATATGGTTAATTTTCAATAAGTCTTAATTTTATAAACAACTGGTTATCTCAGATGTTATTAACTGATGAGGTGCTTTGTGAATTATAAATTTGTTAAAATGTAATCTGGCCTGACCTTGGTTTGAATGGCAAAACTGAGAAAAGTTTCCTAGTGCATAAAGTGGTTGGCCCATGGTGAGACATGATCAGAGACAGCTCAGACATCTGACTGAAGATCAGCCAGTACAGGGAAGGAAGCCCATGTAGCAGGTCTATCCCCTGGGCAGCATCATGGAGGCAAACTTGAATGTCCTTCAAGTTACAGCCAAGCTGGAGGCATGGGGACCAGGAAAGTTGACAATAAGATGGGTGGGAAACTGAGTGGGCTGTTGTGCTCAAATGGTAATGACCAACGGTACAGAGACCAGCTGATGACTGGTGACTAGCAGTGCTCTTCAGGGGTCAATAGCGGGGCCAGTCCTGCTTCATGTCTTTGTTAATGGCATGGGTGATGGGACAGAGGGTCAGCAAGTTTGAGGATGTTACCAGATTGCAGGACAGGGCTTCTATTCAGAGGGACCTGGACAAGTTGGAAAAATTGGACTGACTTGGATCTCAGGAAATTTAACAAAGGCAAAGTTATGCACCTGTGATCCCATGCAGCAAAACAGCCCAGCTAGAAAGCAACTTTACAACAAAAGACCAGGCACTTCTGACTGACAATAAATTAAACATGACTAGCAGTGCGCTCCTGCATCAAAAAAAAAGCCAGTCATGTCCTGGGATGTATTAGCAAGACTGGAGCCCACAGGGTGAGGGAAGTGGTTCTTCCCCTTTAACTGGCGTTTAAGAGACTGCATCTGGAGTACTGTGACTAGTTTTGTGTCCTCAGTACAAGAAAAAGATTAATAAAGTGGAGCAAGTTTGGAGGATGGGTAACAAAATCCTTGGGCAGCTGGAACACATGACATAAAGCACAGGGTGAGACAACTGGATTTATTCCTCTTGAAAACGCACAGGTTAAGGTGAGATCTTGTGGCAGTCTATAACCACCTCATCAGAAGAGACAAAGATGAAGGAGATAGATTCTCTCAGAGGTGCCCAGTGGAAGAGCAAGAGGCAATGGACACAAACTGCAATATGGGAAATTTTGACTTGATATAAGGAAAAAAACCCACTGTGACAGTGGTAAACACTGGAACAGGTTGCCTGGAGAGGATACAAAATTTCCTTACTTCAGGATTTTTGAGACCCAACTGGACACTTCCCTGACTAATCTGATCTAACTGGACCTGCTCTGAGAAGGGAGGTTGCATGAAATGACAAGAGGTCCTTTCCATCTTACATGCTTCCATGGTTTCATGATTAATCTTAGTGTACCACTTGCACTGATGGGAAGCAGAAACCTCTGAGATAATGTAAGGCTTGGTGGATCTATTTTTAATGCGTTGCTGTCATTAACAGAAATACCAATGATTCATTCATTACATGACTCAGTCACCGAGGTGAGCAGCTCCTGTGCTGGCACTTAATTCCTTATTTACCAGGGACTTTAACAGTAAGACCAGTAGTTCTCTGGATACCCAGCCCTCTGAGTGGGAAGGCAGGGACAGGGAGCAGAA
>NW_010543832.1:0-11710 GCF_000687285.1 Phaethon lepturus | reverse complement strand
GGCTGGGCATCGGTCAGTAGGTGGTGAGCAACTTGAGTAGGTGCATCGCTTGTTTTGTATTAATATTTTCTCCTCCCTTGCTGTCCTATTAAACCGTCTTTATATCAAGCCACAAGTTTTACCTTTTCCCCCCCCGATTCTGCTCCCCATCCCACCGGGGGGCAGGAGGAGCGAGCCAGCAGCTGCGTGATGCTTAGTTGCTGGCTGAGGTTAAACTACAACAGACCATTAATAAGAAAAAGATACTGCTTTGGCACCTCAATTTCAATTTTCAAAATAAAGACATTTTCAAGCTATTAAAAGGGCTGCTAAGTGAAGCTGCCTTCTCTGCAGGGAGTCTACAATACAATACTCTTTTGTGTGAGAAAACCCACTTTCTCTGGCAATAAAATAGCATCTGGCTTCTTTCTCCAGTTTCTTTCTTTTTACTGCATGCCAAGCAGTTAAAACATATCCAACATGCTGACGCTACTTTGTTTTACTTCATTGTACATCAGCTTCAAGTCTCTCGTCACAGTCTGTGAGGAGGAAAACTAGCTTTTCAGAATACATGAGTAGTAAGAGACTATCCCCTACTCACACATTAAATCTAAACCAAATCAACAGAAATTATCCATTAAAACTCTACACAAAGCTATCCACCATAGTCTGGTATCACACTGAAATTCAGCGCCAAATCAGAAGTGTTAATTAGGTGTAACTTTTTTTATTAATTAGGTATAACAGAGCTATCTACCACAGTTAGCTATCAAGCTGAAATTCAGTGGCAAATCAGAAGTATTAATTAGGTGTAACTTTTAATGCCTTACTCTCCAGGTCTTTGGACCTGGACTAAACCTCTCCCATTTCACCGCAGAGAATTTGCAAACTTTGCACCCCTGGCGCAGGCTGCGACAGGAATGGCAAAGGAGGCAGGATCAGTTTTGCAAACCCCGTCCTTCAGCTGGTAGTGGCCTAATTCTGTTACCATTAGAGATCAAAACACTCAGTCTTTTTTTTGGCTGAGGAAATAGATCTACTTTTACAACAAATAACCTGGCATCAAGCAGCTGAGAAAAATTAGCTAGTTCACACTGCAGAACAACACAATTTTGCCATGGCATAAAGTAGCCTTTTCCTGTTAAATACCTAATAGGTTCAGAAATCTGTAAGCTCAACCTCTTTTACAGAGCAAATCCAAATACAAGCAGTGTTTGTAACGACTTCAGGCATATCCCCAAAAGCTATAAGGCATCTGATAGAGACTTTACGTCAGGCTTACTATTTTACTCAGAATTAAGAAGTCTGATGGAACCATTTTTCTGTACTGGGGGGGGTGGGGGGGTGGAAAAAACCCAAACACCACACTGCCCTGCCTGAAAGCTGGTTTCAAAACAAGAAAACATTTAAAATGCATTTTATACCACCAAATTCCTCCTTTACAACCTATTAAAATACTGACACCATGGGTACACTGGTCAGATTGTTGCAAGACTCAAATCATATTAATCCTATTTATTTTCAAGCATTTACTACGGAAAGAGCTTGTCCTGACTCAGACAATACATTTAGGCACAAGTGGGTAGTCTTCATTGTGTCTCCCAGTGCCATACACACATTTCTTATTCTAAGAATTTATACAGAGGACCGATGAACATTAGTGAACACAGGGATGGACATAAAGGCTGAAGCCTTCAAGTGATGCAAACGTGTTTAATCTAAAACAGTTACCTTTATCTTCAGTTAACTTGCACTGAGAAAAGTCCATGTGAAGACAAAAAAATCTCCCCAAAAGCTAAGTACACTTGGGAGTGGAGTTCACTTCAACATGCCAGGCAGAAAGAACCCATGGTACAACAGTAACAAGCAGTGCTAATTCATTAATAAGTGACAGATGAGAAGCAACTGGAAGTGCAACTTTACATATACTGCAAAAGAAGTATGAGCAGTTTGATTAGCTGGTAAAATGGAAAGTGAAAGACTGAAGAAATCAAAGAATACGGTTAACCACAAATTACCAAGAGAAGTATTCAAGTCACTATTTTTACAAAGTTAAAAAAGACAATATGAAAAAAACTGAAGATAGGGAAATCTGTACTTACAGTAACAGGTCTTGAGGAGAAAAGATTTTTGTAACAACAATGGAGAATAATCACAGAGAATCATTTAAAAAAAAAATCACCTAAATTAAGCAACATTCCTATGTAAATATCAGGGAACACCTTCTGTCCTGATGGACTTCTGTCATCCACGAACAAATATCTCACAGAAATGAACACTGGGATTACAAAGGAAAAGGGAATTAAGCCAGGAGTTTCCCTCAGAACCTTCTCTAATACTAGAAATAAAAGGTAAAAAATCCAAGATTAAAGTGGTGATTTTATACAACATATAAAAGCAGACAGAATGGGTAAAAGGATGGGAAAGGGGTACTTAATTACAAAGAGAAGGAGACGGATAGAAAGAAAAAGAGAAGCATAGCTGTAACAAGATTTGTTATGGGAATAATTTTAAGATATATGAACTAATAAAGAGAAAGGAAGGAGTTACAGCAAAAGTGATCTTGAAGGTCAACTAGGTTGTGTTCACTGCTTCAAAGCACACTGTTTCTGCAGTTGTCCTCCGAAAGTCACCGCACCTGGACTAGAATTCTAGAGCTAGGCACACCTCCCAGTAATTTCACACATTTGGTAAATGTCAAATGATCTATGTAATATTAAATCATGTGCATATTCTAACAAATGTCATTGCACTTACAAAATTTCACTTCACACTCTATGACATTGAAATTCAAGGAGTTGCAGCAAGAAGACCTTAGCCAGCCTTGTCTAGAAAGAAACCGAACAGAACACAAGCTGAGTACAAACGCACCAACGCATATGTGCGCCCCAAGAAGTGACAGAACCTAAGAATATGCAAAGAAAAATTATTTAAGAATATCAAGTCACAGCAGGAAAGAGAGAAATGATTTGTCAGATAACACAGACCATCGTGCCTTTAGGAAAGAAGCTCCTGGTAAAAATTGTCATGGCTGATAGCTGGAAGAGGCAACTGCAAAAGCGGTTTGAGTGCAGATGCTGCTTTCAGCACTGTACACTCGTAATTAGGTTTCTTAAGAGAGATAGTATTCCATCCACCTCAATACTTCTCTACAGCATCTCTAAGCCTCTTGACCTCAGTTTCTTTTGCAGCATCAACATAAGATTTTGTATGTTATCTCCCCATCTGTCTGGTCTATTCATAAACTGTTCGCGTCAGGGCCGTGTATTACCATGAGTTTATTAACCAACCAGCAGAAGCGAGCCCCATTCCAAGGTTCCTCCCTTGGTCCTTTTAGTCTGTAAAGAGAAATGGCCCTCAAAGATGACTAATTCACCATTGGGTAGGAGTTCAACAGTGCTGAGTAAATATCTAGTGGTTAAGTGGACAAAAATAAAAAATAATAAACCAGCATAAAAATATAACTACTTCATTTCCTTCGATTATAAAAAGACTACAAGAGTCTGAAAAAAAGTGCAGGAATTCTACAGGAATAAGAGGGCAAGATTTAAAATTCTTGGATGTCCATTCTCTTGCATGACTATCCTGTGATGGCCACGGACATACTTCTGTGTCTATCAAGCAAGGAATATTTGACGGCTTGCACAGAAATGTATTTTTAAGACTTACCAAATAGAACTAATTAAAACCACTAACAAGCATCCCTTTAGCCTTCAAAACCTTACTTGAACAATTGATCATCTGAATTTTGGGTTATCCCTGATGACAAGAAGAGCCTTCAAATTCAAGGTGAAACATATTATGGTACTTATCCATTTTATAAAGAAAAAAAATTTACAGTGTATAAAAATAACATCTTCCATATTTCTATGGATCAAGCTCATGGCTGTGAATTCTTTGAAACTGTCTTCAATTTTCAGAGTAATCCCACAGTACCAGGTACAACACCCATGCAGATATTCCTGAGTCATTTAACAAATACAGCATAGTTCAGGAATGCAACAAAAAATCCCATGCAATCACTTGACAAACGTGATACTTAAGAACATTCATAATGTTAAAATTAAGAGAATGTAAACAGCAGTGTTCTGGTCTTACACTTTTCTGGCTCAGAAATGCTTTGATAGAGAGGCGCTCTCATCAAAGTTACAGTACGGAGCTACGCAAGTATAAAACACATGCCCACTTACAATATACCTATGCAGACATTATATGTCTTTTTAATATGAATTTTGTATGGCTAGATATTTCCCGGTGCTCTGCCCAGACAGAGCTGCTTCTTTAACAGCAGCTTAAAGAGTTATTTACTAGTTCTTTTTAACACGTAGGTAATTTTTAAAGTATTTTAGATGTAAATTTAATGGTAGCACCAGTCTAACACAACCGTTGTTGCACCACAACTGAATTTAAGTATACCTGCTTCCACAGGAATTGGTTTCTCCAGGAGAAAAACTGTCTGTTTCCAGTGTGTTTTGGTACACTGGGGACCAGTTGAAAACAAGACCTGCAATGGAAGAGTTCAAGAGTTTGATTAAGAACAACATTTTTGATATCATACCACATCAATCAATTACTAAACACACGTGCACATGAAGTGTTTGCTACAGCAAAACAGGATCACCGCCGAACACCTTGAGCCAGAATAAAATACAAGAACACCCTCATCTCTGAAAAACATTTTTAAAATGCATAACGCCAAATACTCACCTTGTTATGACAGTTCTTCTCAAAAAATATATCAAAATAACCAGCAACTGCCTATAAAAAAAAAAAAGAGGAAAATGCAAATATGATAAAGGAATAATAGTGACACTCAAGAAAAAGTCTATCACTAATATATACATTTACTGGGATTTCTATTCCTTTTCAAGCCTTTACTAACAGGAACAAACTTAGATTTATACTTTCCAGCACGCTAGAAATCCTAAGACAAAAAAAGCAAGCTGTCATCACACCTTTGTTCTACTCAAGAAAATTCAGTCCATCATAACTGCATTTTATTACATATCAAGTTTTTAGTCTGAGTTTCCAAAATAACCCACAGACCCTAACTGCAACTAGAATTACATATGAGGAAAGAGCCTTTCAGATGTGCAAGCCCACAAGCATAAAATTCAGCGCCTGTCCTCTATGGCTCCCGTGACCCTCACTAAATACACACACAGTACGAGGGATCCCGCACAACATGTTCACTCTTCGCGTAGCTTAATACTGTTTTCCCCAAAAGCTCCCTGTGAACAGAAGCAGAGCATAACCAGGCAGGGACTGTTTTCCTTCCCTACTACTACACACACAGATAAGGAAAAAGATTCACAAGTGCCTTGTGCTGGCCGTTTCAGCCGTTAGTAGTTTCTAATAGTGACTGTCCATAGGACTCCTCGGAACACTTCTGTCCCTCCTGCCATTCCACTCCTAACCTCAAGGAGAGCCCCTCTCTCCAGCACGGAATTCACTGGTGGGACTTCTCTTCCAGCTTCAAGAGGAAAAGAAATAGAAAATGTCTGCACACTAAACAGTATATCGACACTATTGGTTATACAATCGTCCAATACTGTCCTGCTTTTTTGACAAAAAGGCCTTGAGAGTCCCAGAAATTCAAAGAATTCAAATGAAGAATTGGAAGATGCTAATAAAAGACAATCAACTCCACAGTTTCACCTCCGAAATCCTGTCCATGCTCGTTCATTTGCTTTCTACTGTCTCCTGCAAAGAGGCTAAAGCAAATCAGACCGTGGGCCCAAGGCAGTTACGCTTTTCTGTCATATGTCAGCCTGAAGAAATGACCCAGAATAGAGCTTTTGAGTAACTTCAGCTACAGCAGCTGAGGACTCTCTACCCCTCAGAGCAGGAAGGGATCCTCCCCTTCACACCAGCTATAGTACATGCAAACAAGATACATAGCAACTCAATGATGGCAAGCCCATCGCATGAAAACTCACTGTAAATAACTGATTATAACCTTCATCTCATGGCACTAATGTTTTTCTCCTGCTCTAACTCTAGGAAGCTGGTTGTTCTGAATAGTTGCAAAGGACAAGTTCCGTGGCATGCCCTTCATATTGATTCAGAGATAGACTGTGAAGAAAGAAAAATAAAAAAACCAAACATGCTTACAAAATTAAGGTAACAAACTGAATGGCATAGGGTTTCATCATTATCAATTATGTGATCTGAATGATAGCTAAAACATTCTGGTATCTCTCCTCTCCAGCCTAAAATCAGAACAGATTTAACCAACATGGTGGAGAACACAACGTGTTAAAGCCGTAAGCCTAGGTTAAAGCACCTGTGTTAGCTTTTCAACTACAGGCACGCCAGAGAAGCCTGGCAAGTTCCAAATTCCCATGCGGGCAAATATTCTTAAACAAATGAACCAAGGAGACACTGAGGAACCTGCATGACAAATGAGTACCAGACGTCGGAAACGGTGACTCTTCCATCCCTTAAGTCCTATCACTCAATGCTCAGAATCTCACTCCCAAGTGAATTACAGCCTTGTCTCTAAATATGCCTTTTTGAGTAAAGATTGAGAAGGTTTTGACAAGGTTTTATTGACCCATCAGACTACTTTTTACTGATGCACCATCTTTTCTGGACATTAGTCAGAGATCTACCAAGTCATAAGAATATTCTTCCATTACCAGGTCAATACTGTTGATATGCTTCCAAATAAGACCTAGGAAATGGTTACTGGAGAAAGGAAAACAAGGTTGTGACAAAAAAAATGCACTAAGAATTGAGGGAAGAAAAACTGGCTTCCAGAGAAAATGAGACAGTCAAGCTACGTGTTGGACCAGAAAGCTGAAAGCTCCAAGCAGACATACTGTAGCTAGGGGGGATGCAATTATCTATACACTTGGTAGCAAGAAATAACAGAAACACCCTATACACTACCCTGAGAAAACATCCCCAGATCAGCATTTTTTTGGGATCCAGTTCAGGCTGAAACAAACCTGCAGTTACAAGCAAAGAAACTATCCCCTGCCATTTGCTGCCTCCTCTGCTCAGGGAAACAGGGTTTGTACACCTTCTGTAAATGACTCCTTAGAGGATCAATGGTTTCCCTAACTGAAAGAACCTGAAACGCTGACTTTGACTATTTAAATCAAGAGGTAGGAACAGTAATTATTACACATCACAAAGACCACCTTATGCAGAGCTCCAAGGATTACAGAGTTCAAGGGGTTACAGAGAACAAGAGTTCTACATTGATCCATTAAATTCTTTTTGTTGCATTCTGAAGTGGATACATGTCCTTCAATATCGATACTGAAATAACTGTTGAGCCAAAAGAAAAAAAATACAGAAAATTATTTTAACAAAATAAATTCCTCCAGTCCCTAAGGATAAGCTCCTGTAAACAGGTTCAAGCATTCCCCAAAATTCCTCAAGATTTGGTCAGTTAAAACTGACCCCAAGTGGGGGCACCCCAAAACCAAAACACACATTCTCTAGTGAGCTACGTCGACAGGCAACCCCAGTCCCGCACAAATAAATAGAAGTAACATGCTTAAGTTAAATACATACAGGAGAGAGTTTGAATGACGTTTTGACAACTGTAAGAGCACATATTGCAATTTAGAAATCTAATGACTGTCTTTTATTAATACATTTTCAAGCAGTTTGTGGGTCAACTAAAAAAACCAAACTACATGTACACACTTGGTTTGATGATTTTTCTTGGTGACATTGGTTACAACTATGTCCTTTTTTTTTTTTTAAATAAACATTTTTAGGCAGGCTGCCATCATTTACCAACACTGCATTCAATCTCCAGATAGAAATCTCTCCCCTTGTATTTAAAATCTGGGCAAAACAAAAAGTCTAGTATCAAACCCAGTAGTTACTGACCAGCTGCAAAATTTGCTTAATATCCACCACGGCAGCTATTCTACAAGCCAATTAAAGTTGAAGAAATACAGAAAGTGAAAACGCACAAACTAAATATATCCCACTTTGATGCACACAGCCTGTGGCTTACCCTGTAAAACAAGAAACCAAAACAGAAGTTTCAACCTGCCATTCAACAGAAGCACAGCCCTTTGCATATACCTAAGTAATAAATGTAAGGTCAAGTCTATCCTGATGTCTCCCAGTAACTGCAGCCTAAATAAATCACCTTCTTCCTTTCCCCTTCTTGATTTCACATAGAAGATTTCATGTGCTAGATGGCACGTATTCCCCTGCCAATCACACAGCACTTTAAAAGGCATTCAGCTTATCCAGAGTATACATTATTTTCATGAAGTAAATTCAGTTTTATTTCTGAAGAGATGCGTTATAGGAATTAGTAAATTCACCAGCTCTTCTGAAGGAAAGGTTGTTCCGTATGGTCTTCTATAGCATATGTACATTTATATGCTCATCCAAACACTATGCTATGCTTAAAGTTTTAAATATACTCTTGCCTTTTTGAGATCTCTCTCCTTCTGAGCTGTTTTGTCATATTTGATCTGCCCCAGGCCTAAGGATCTCATGCCAGCCACATAGATACCTATAGATTCATTAAAATAAGCACACCTGGCCTTCCTAAAACCCATCAGACTATTCTGTAGAAGAAAAGCAATCAGTAAGGACAGTCACGAGTCTCAAGGTTGAGATAGTCCCAGGACTGTATTAAAGCTTGAACTGGTAAGTAGTTAGCTACCGGTACTGTTTTCTCCGTTTCCTTTAACAATTCATACCACCCATTCCAATACATCTGTGTATGAAACTGGACGTTCAATTAAGTTTTATCAAAAGAAATAAACTGGGCTGCTTCTATGCTAAAATACGCCGGCACGCGGGATCTCCGCATAGGTCTAAGACCTTTTTGTAAAAAGCAAGCAAGCAGGAACCCAAGAAAAAGGGAAACCTCAAATTTTCAGTTAACCTTAGTCTAAAAGGTGGGCGGGCCTATGTCAAAGAAGAACCTTGTTCTTTACATCCAATTTAATGATTTCTTCATACCAGAAGAGAAGCTGACAGCTTCTTAGAACCACCCAAACTTTGCTTTAAGCAATGTAGGAATTCGAAGAATAGATCATTATAGCCTTACTAGGATGATCTGGTTTTAGTCATCTAGCATGGAATAAGTACAAATGTTAACAATTAATTCCTACCATGGCATTTTAAATCCAGAGTGTAGCTTTTTTTTCCCCATCACAGCTCAATTTTATAAATCTTTTCATGTTCAAAGTAGTCAGCTATTCTAGGAGCAGCAAATGATTTAATTTTCTGAAAATTGGTCAAAGACACTGCATCTTTAATACAGAAAGTAAGTTTTCTTTGGCACCGTTTCCCGCAGCATTCTCATGGAGAAACCGGCTGCTCGTGGCTTGGACAGATGTACTCTTTGCTGGGTAAAAACTGGTTGGATGTCCAGGCCCAAAGAGTTGTGGTGAACGGAGTTAAATCCAGTTGGCAGCCGGTCACAAGTGGTGTTCCCCAGGGCTCGGTATTGAGCCCAGTTCTGTTTAGTATCTTTATCAATGATCTGGACACAGGGATTGAGTGCTCCCTCAGTAAGTTTGCAAATGACACCAAGCTGGGTGGGAGTGTTGATCTGCTGGAGGGCAGGAGGGCTCTGCAGAGGGATCTGGACAGGCTGGATCGACGGGCCAAGGTCAACTGTATGAAGTTCCACAAGGCCAAGTGCAAGGTCCTGGACTTGGGTCACAGCAACCCCATGCAACGCTACAGGCCTGGGGAGGAGTGGCTGGAGAGCTGCCCAGCGGAAAAGGACCTGGGGGTGTTAGTCAACAGCTGGATGAATATGAGCCAGCAGTGTGCCCAGGTGGCCAAGAAGTTCAATAGTTTTATCACTATTTATCCTGGCCTGTATCAGAAACAGTGTGGCCAGCAAGAATAAGGAAGCGATCGTCGCCATGTACTCGGCCCTGGTGAGGCTGCACCTCAAATACTGTGTTCAGTTTTGGGCCCCTCACTACAGGAAGGGCATTGAGGTGCTGGAGCGTGTCCAGAGAAGGGCAACGAAGCTGGTGAGGGGTCTGGAGCACAAGCTGCTGAGGGAGCTGGGGTTGTTTAGTCTGGGGAAGAGGAGGCTGAGGGGAGACCTCATCGCTCTCTACAACTATCAGAAAAGAGGCTGTAGTGAGGTGGGTGTTGGCCTCTTTTCCCAGGTAGCAAGTGATAGGACAAGAGGAAACGGCCTCAAGTTGCTCCAGGGGATGTTTAGATTGGATATTAGGAAAAACTTCTTCACTGAAAGGGTTGTCAAGCATTGGAACAGGCTGCCCAGGGGAGTGGTTGAGTTGCCATCCCTGGAGGTATTGAGAAAAGACATGTAGATACAGCACTCAGGGACATGGTTTAGTGGTGGACTTGTTAGGTTTACAGTTGAACTCCAGGATCTTAAAAGGTCTTTTCCAACCTAAACTACTCTATGACTCTATGTCACCGGCAAACTATTGAAGGATTCAAAGCTGCAACACAATTTTATTTCTCCTCTCAATGTTTTGTGAAAAGCTTTACATAAAACATCAGAATTTTTGCTTCTACATAAAGCAGTAGGAAGTCTTCCTTGAATAAGCTATGAAAAACTAACATCTCTGACTGCATCACAGAAGCCTATGTCAATACTCCCAAAGGCAAGTGCTAAAAAACCCCCAAAACCAAAACAATCATCACACCCACCCTTAAGTTGTGTTAGTATAAGCCTTGCACCACTACAGAAATGATCTGGTACCCCACATCAATGTCTTGGGAGTGGGTGGGTAAGTCAGAAGTAAAGTACACGCAGATGATGCTTCCTACAATTTCACCTACAATCACTAGTTCCGTACAATTAAACACAAAAATCTCACAAATCTAAAAACCTATACAAATCAAAGTTGAAATACCTAAAGTACACGCAGATGATGCTTCCTACAATTTTACCTACAATCACTAGTTCCGTATAATTAAACACAAAATCTCACAAATCTAAAAATCTATACAAATCAAAGTTGAAATACCCGATAATACAAAACTAGCTGTAAAATTGTGGTTTTGGTTACTATCTTGTTAGGAATGTGTATCTTCCCTTAGATCTGAACTTTTTTTTTAATTCATTACTTGTTAGTGGTTTTATGCTGAAATACACAATATGTATCTTTTATATTTAGAACATTTCAGCAAAATAATTCTGTAAAAAAGTGAAGTTCAAAACATTTTCCTTTCATTTCACTTTTGAACACTACCACAAAATTGCAGTAGCTGTAACATTCAATCACAAGCTTCTATTGAATATGCAATACCACAGAGACATTTCCAATGTTTACAGCTTGAAGGAAGATTAAGTCCCCCCTTCTTGTAAAATTTAACACATGCAGCTAAGCAGCGAAATATAAGGAAAAAAAAAATCACTTACAGGTAGCATACTAGAAGCAATCACAGACATAAGCATATTAAAATTGAATATAGGACTTTCCAGATTTTTATTAAAGGTGGCATCCTTTTTACAAGAAGTCAAACCAAAGAAAAGGAGTAAGCAAATAACACCACCATAAATTCTAGATGATTTTTTACAACTACTGCCTTGGGGTTTTTGGGGGATTTTTTGTTTGTTTGTTTTTTTTTAAGCCTGACGATAACAGGTATTTCTTCCATGCCACCATAAATTCTAGATGATTTTTTACAACTGCTGCCTTGGGGTTTTTGGGGGATTTTTTTTTTGTTTGTTTTTTTTAAAGCCTGACGATAACAGGTATTTCTTCCATTGCAGCTTTCATTGTTTTTGCTCCACCTTTGA
>NW_010543831.1:0-11498 GCF_000687285.1 Phaethon lepturus | reverse complement strand
GTACTCAGCCCTGGTGAGGCCGCACCTTGAAAACTGAACTGTGTGTTCAGTTTTGGGCCCCTCACTACAAGAAGGATGCTGAGGTGCTGGAGCGTGTCCAAAGGGGGTCTGGAGCACAAGTCTTATGAGGAGCGGCTGAGGGAACTGGGGTTGTTTAGTCTGGAGAAGAGGAGGCTGAGAGGAGACCTTATCGCTCTATACAACTGCCTGAAAGGGGGTTGTGGCGACGAGGGTGTTGGCCTCTTCTCCCAAGTAACTAGCGATAGGACAAGAGGAAGTGGCCTTAAGTTGCGCCAGGGGAGGTTTAGATTGGATATTTGGAAAAATTTCTTCACTGAGAGGGTGGTCAGGCATTGGAACAGGCTGCCCAGGGAGGTGGTGGAGTCGCCATCTCTGGAAGTGTTCAAGAAACATGTGGATGTGGCGCTTCAGGACATGGTCTAGGGGACATGGTGGCGCTGGATTAATGGTTGGACTTGATGATCTTGAAGGTCCTTTCCAACCTAGTGTTTCTGTGATTCTGTGATTCATCTCCACCTGAATGCCTTTTTTCAGTCATTTTTGTATAACAATAACGAGCTAGCACACTGGGCAGGACACAAGCTTAGCACAGGTGGTTTGTTTAGAGTGCCAAACCTGCTTGAGATTGATAGGAAGAACTAATTTTCATTTTAACCTCATTGTCCTATTCAGAATTAGTTCAGAATCTCTGCAAACCTACAAAGAATATTACAGACTAAGGAAAAAGTGAATGCTAAATTTTATAACAATAAAACACACTAAGAAATATGCTTAATTTTTCTCTTAAACTATCAAAGTAATTTAAAACCCTTGGTGAGTAGCTTAATAGACAAGAGCACTCTAGCTTCAAATGGATTGTAATGGGAAGGTAACCACAAGAATAAAATCAATTAATGAATACTATAAATAGATTAGTGAAAACTCTCAGCTCTTTCTTTCCAAACATCCTCCCACCACACCACCCATGGAACTACTTCCAGAATAATGTGATAGAACAGCCCACATAAGAAATCAAATACTGCTAACCATTTGGAGTTCTTAGCACTGAATTTTCTGGAAAGTTTATGCAAGTTTATACTTCCAGAAGAGTGGAGTGTTGTAACTATGCTAACAATACATTCACCTGAAAATATAGAGAACACCAACATTTTTAAGTATTTCATCTGCATTTGGAATGTCGCAAATTACATGCCCTGAAAGACAAACTTTTTAGGAAACATCATCTGACTTGCTGAGATGAGCTGTTTATAAGGTTTGTCAAGCTACATCCTCTAAAAACACCAAATAATTTTGCAAACCTTGGCCATAACATGTCAGTTGCAATAAACCTCAAATGAAATGGGGAAGAAATTTGTACTCTCTATTGTTTACCGCAACACTTACTCCAAGATAGAACATGCTATTTTGCACTTCAAGTACCAATGACCACACCTGTGCCTCTTCTATCTTTGGTAGTTGTAGAAACAGAGAACATGCTTGAAGGACACATTTAGAAATGAGAGAATATACTTTTTCCTTCTCTTCAACTTCCTGAGAATGAAAGAAATGTTAACAGATACACAAATGCTACTGTCCACAGAGATCATGATGCAAAAAATCAGGTTGTGATTTGCTATGGAACAATGACAGATCAATAACCAGTAACTGGGTATTGCATCCACATGAATGATATTCCAAAATCTTTCCATCATAATAAAACATAGCTGGAAGATAGATCTGACCTCCTTTTACTGATGTGGTTGTAGTTGCAGTGTCATCTGAAAAACAGCCAAAGGTCAGTCTTTGATTACTTAACCAATGAGCCACAGCTGTGTTTCCCTTTGACAGTCTGTCAAGTGTGTTGGACAAATCTGTAGCCATCCTCAACATTCTGAGGCTTGCAACATGAAAACAGAATGTGACATAAGGAACAAAGATGGTGTTGACAGCATGTACATGGCCAAAAGTATCAGATGTGAGACTGTTAGAATTTTATCTTCTGTTGAGACCACTAGATTCAAACAGAAAACTCCCATTCATAAAAGTATGCGTGGTGGAATTCTGTAAAATAGCAAAGCTGTACAATGCAATAAGTAAGCAAAAGCAGGAGATAAATACCTCTTCCTATATGTTGTGTTTAGGTAGGGATTTACTTTTCTAGCATCTACGTGATAAAGCTGTAACCACGGAAAGAGCTTATGAATGTTTATCCTTATAGGTTCTCCGATTGTGTGTCATAGTTGCTTAATTTATGTTCTTAAAAGGCTACAAATGAAGTTGTCCAATTGTTCCATGTTCGTTCTTTTAATTGCTTCTGTACTGCTGCATCCTCAGTGACACAGTTTGTGCACTCCAATATTGAAAGGAGTCATGCCATATAGAACCATTCACAGTGGAAAGTTCAATAAAGACTACCACAGAACAGATTTATTCAGTATTGTTGTGACGGGTGGGAGAGCTAATACAGATCTTGCTGGTATTCACCAGGTCAAGCTAGGGATAGAAGAAGTTGTTAACATAGTTGGCTGATTTTTCCCAATATCTCTACCAGACAATATTCCTATATTGAGGATTTACTGTTGTTATAAGGAAGTTTAAATAATTAATAATTTGTCAATTTGACTAATACAATTTTTCTGTAAGACATACAATGGTGAATTAGGAATTGGTTATCTACTGGGGTGAGGGGAAAAAGAGCAAGATTAAAAGGAAAAAAAAAAGAGACACCTCAAAAGCAGAGGCAGGTCATAGGAGAGCACCTGAGGACCGCCCCTGCAATCCTGCAACCAGGGCCGTAGCAGCTCCGGAGCTCCCCACTGTTAACTGGTAGGAGCACCCATCTTACCAAGCAGCACGCCCTAGGCACTCTAGGAATCCAGATGTTAACTGATGTGGGGCTCTGAAAGAGGGAAGGTTAAATCTGAAACAGCAGATGTGCCTACAGAGAGAACCAACCTCACCAAGCTTTTGGTGATATCTAAGCATTAAAACTACTGATCTAAGAGCAAGGCACCTAAATTATGGTTAGAGTTAACAGAGATAAGAGTAAGCAAGAGTGCACACGCTCACTGCTCCACAGGAAGGCTCATTACATCATGAAATATGTTTCTAAGGTAAGAGATGAGATTTCTTTGAGGTGCTTCTCCACCTCCTTTTCTTACAGAAAAGGTGTTGATGGCACTGGGAACATTCCCACCTGCAATAAATTCTTTGCAGTGAATATGTCAGAGGACCTAGAACAATCTGACACAAGCATATAGGAAATACTAGACAAAATGGGTAAGTTAAATGCTCATAATTCAAGCCAAGTTGAGAAAGTAAGTCCAGACAAGAAAATCTGTTTGAAAGGCCCTTGCAAATCAAACTAATAGCAAACACTAGGAAACATCTGGGTTTTTTAAGTCATACCAAAGCATGACAAAGAAGCTTCAGTGAGCTAAGCCTTTCAGAAAGCAAGCAGTACAAATCTGAGGCCATGCTTGGTGTTCCTCTTTGTCACACAGTTCAAGACAAAGAAAAAGGTAACTAGCAGGAAGTTCATTGGTTATAGCACCTGTCTGAATGAACGAGTATTCACTCAGATGAGTATATACTGATTTCTGTTTTCTTTAGAGCACTTAAAGATTCCTCAAGACATTACTATACCTATTGGTCTCTATATATTCTACAGACAAACAACAATGAAAAGAAACCTTGAACAACTGAGGAAATTAACATTTGGAATGAATTAAGACTGAAGTCTGACTTACAACACAGTTTTGTCCCACTAGCTGGCTAAATTGCTCCAGGAAAGCAATGATTCACTCTTTCAGTAACTATCCTTGACATACATAGGATGTAAATGCCAAAACAAAGTGTCATAGTCGCAGAAAAATGAAAAAGTATCATTTTAGTAATATGAAGTCCCACAAACGTTGTAACCACATCCTTGCAGTTAGCTATGTAGCTAAGTGCTTTCCCTAGCTCATTCCCTAGCTTAGTGCATAGGGCAGAATTGTACTTTCGCTAGGACATGACAACTCATCCCATGTTAAGACATTCCAGACACCTGTTTTCATCTGCCAAGGGTACACACTTGTATCTGACACACATTTGTGTTTAAAGTTGCTATGCATACATCAGCCATTCTAATTTTAAGAAGTGTAGATGTATCAGTACATACTAGAAGTTAATAAAATATTCAAAATCCATATTTATATGGATTTGCAACTCTTCATTAAAACAGGAATTGACCATGAATCAACTCATAATCACTACTTATATATTTTTATGAAGTGTAATATAAATAAATGTGTACACAGACATATCTAAATATATGCAGAGGGAGAGACAGCAAGATAAAATATTGGAATTATGAGTTTAGTGCAAATACACAGATGTAAGACTGCAAAAAACCCTATCCCTTGTTGTATTAGCAGCTGCAAAGCTTGAAGGTGTGGTGTTTTTTGTGTGTGGGAAGGCAGGGGATTGTTTGTGTTATTTGAGTTTGGGGTGGTGGTTTGTTTTTTTTTTTTTGTTTGGCTTGGGAGTTTTGTTATTTGGTTTTTTAAAACAGCCTGAACCCAGTCTCCCACATGGCTCTGACTGGACCCCCAGCTATTAATGACAAGCTGCCATGCCACTCCAGCAGAAGCAGTTGTCTGAAGGCTGGGTGAACCACGCGTGTACCCCTTATGTATCATTATTCCAATTACAGCAACACCTGTGCCACAAACTTCATCTAGATCCACCATGAAACCTGTGTTCAGAGGACTGGAGTGTCTTCTGTTTCTTACCTGGGGCATGCTAGCCAAGGGGTTATTACAGTCTCTTACAGCTACTTACTTATAGCACAGATAGTATTACACTGTAGAAAGGCTGACAAACGTGGCACACCTGGACTCTTCATTTAGCTGCATTTTGCTGAGTACCAGAAACAGTTTTTATTATGTGCCAGTGAAATAACTATGCAAACAAATCTGTCTTTAAAACCAAGAATCATCCATACTGCAGCCAAGAGCAGTGCCAGCCTGGGACAGGTTACAGTGAAGGAGCAGGTGAAAAATCAATACAATTGTGAAAAGCTCAGGGATGCATGCCTCAGAACTCATGCCTCTTGTACTGGTTCAGTTTTTACTTTCTGTTTTCAGAGGGACTAAGTTTGTGGTGGAAGACACCACAGGAAAATGGGACATCAAAGGCAAGCTTGGAGCCCTCCCCAAGTTTTCAAATTAATGACCATTTTTGAGGCAGAGATGTCTCCCTTCTGAATCTTAAGTAGCTCATTAGTTTTCTGGTTAAAAGTAATTCCAAAAAAAAAAAATTAAAAAGAGCAAAAATCGTGCCCTTGAGCCTGTGGAAAAAACTATTTAGTGAAATAGCATTAAAATAAAGATGCTGGTCATTCAGATCTTGCTCTCAAATAAGACCTGAACCAATAAGTAAGGGAGAATCAAAGCCTGGAAAGGCTCAGAGTGGTCTTGAAGGTTTAACTTGCTCATTAGTACCATGTTCCTACAGCTAAGAAGAGATGGGAATGCACGTATCATAGGAAGATTCTGTGATATTATTTCTCCAAACCTGCACTATTACATAGACAGAGGACTTGGTGCAAAGGACATAATCTCAGCTATAATCAGTATAGCTCCTGTGCTTATGTTGGGACTTTCAGTTAGCATTTTTGGCTAAGTCACACTTTGGAGAGGAAAAAACAAAAGCAAAGGAGCAGCAAGTAAAATCAGGGAAAATATACAGCATCATAGATGAAAGGAATAGCTACACTCCAAGTTCTTTAAACATCTGGAATTCTCAGAAAGGGTAGAATTGAATATGAAGTATTTAATAAAATAGTCAAAATGATACATATGGATTTTGCCCTCATTCAGGGTAGTCAGTGAACTCTGCCAAGCAGCTAGTCACTGTAACCAGATTCAAACCAAGTATAAAGAATATGTGTCCATACCAGCTGAGGGAGAGCAGTATAAGTGAGATGGAAACGTAGCCTGCGTCAAGAATTGCACACCAAAAGTCAGACTGCCGGTTTTCCAAGGACCAGCTTCCCACTTCAAGGAAGTCAGGTGCAAAACTCTTACAAGATGAGGCCTCAGCAACAGACTGTTTTCCTTAAAATTCCTGTACTTTAAGTATCACAAACACAAACCTTCAACACAGCATGTGCCATCATCTTTTTTTCTTTTACTCACTAAGTCCTATATAAGAGAATCATGGTTCATTTTGAAATCCATCCCTTACAGATTAATTATAGAAATTTTTTCTTACTGTAGATCTGTCTCAAGCAGAGATGAACCATGAATTAAAGTTTATCACCTTAATAGCAATTATATATTTAAGTTTCACCTTCATAGAACTTTAGAAAATTTCCCTAATTAATAACATGTCTTTCTGCTATGCTAAATGTAGCAACTCAGAAGTCTGGATTCCAGCTGTTTGGGAGACATAAACACACTGCAAAATTTTTTGCCTGCCTCTTGCATCCACTACAGTGCTTGGCCCAAAGTCTCTCATTTAAAGTCCAGAAGCACAGTACAGTGACCTGCTACAACAGGGAGAAAGTCATCTTTCCCCATGTCATTCATCTCTTGGCCTTTCAGCAGATGTCAAGCAAGTTCCAGTTCAAGATAAATAAGTATGAATGTCTGAAATCCTAGGAATGGGACTTTATATTAAACAGGTCCCACACATGACTGAGAAGCAGTGGGTCCTGCATACACACAGCACGTTTCTCTCCTTGGCAGGTAGAGCTGCCCAGAAGTCACCAGCTCAATACAACTCATCCCAAATTAGCTATTAGTTGCTAAAAGCAGGACTCTCCAAATAAAAACAGTAGCAATGCTAGATTATTTACTGATTGAGTTTCAGGGGTAATGTCCTTTAAAGAAAATGCTACCAGTTATTTTCCTTGAGCAAAGTTACTCTTTGTATGTGTGCTTAGATACAAATAATGAGGGAAATGGTGCTAGTTTTTAACATCTTACAGCAAAAAACCCAAGCCTTCTGGGGTAAAAACCTTTTACAAACTTTTCACATCATGAAGTAGAGATGGACTAAAAGCTCAGAAGTCAGTAACAGTGTTCCCAGGGACTGCTACTAAATATTTTGGGTCAGGCTTATGGAAACTCTAGGTTCCTGGATAGTGCTTGAAAACTCACATGAACTATGCATTTCCCTTATTTATAAATTCTGGGGGTAGCAACATCATGCTTGTGATTGAAATTCCCACATAAGAATCTAATAATTGTTAAATTATGGTTATTGGGGTTTTTTTGTAATGCTATTTTCTTTTATAAGCTTACAGCAGAATATTAGTTTTGAAAAGCCGAACAAGCAAATGAAAGAACCAGCTTCTTTTTCTTAAGTCTTGGAGTTAAACAGGAAGATAGTTGGAAATCACAGCAATAAGTACATGATCCTAAACCAGTTAGTTATCACTGGCAACATATTATGTAAACAAAAATGTAACAGGTGTTTCATAAATAAAGATTCCTATGGGAATTATTCCTATGGGCACACATGCTTCATTTTAGATGTTGAATAAACTGACAGTGGACTGCAGAAAGATCCTATGGTCAAGAAATAAAACTGTTTGTGTTGTATTGCATATTTCCAAATCTACAAAAAAGGAAGAGGAAGAAAAAGTAAAGGGTGGAGAGGAGAGAAAGTGGACAAAAGAAATGGGAACCAAGTCATTCAGATATGAATACTTAATATTTGTGTAAGTACCTAGGTAGCGCTATTTAAATGGACTCCAACTGGTTTCTCATGCCAAGCAGGTAGTATTTAAAGCTTAATATACAAACTTGAAAGCCAGTTGCACTGTTCACTAGTGTTAGAACCTACAGAAAAAACATGACCAATTTAAGCTGATATCCAATGTTCTTTTGTCTATTTTTTTACCTTTATAACAAGCATTTGCCAAATTTGAAATCCATATATTTACACCACAAAATGAGGGCTGACCACTTGCAGCTGCTTTTCATATGCATGTAGAAATGATCAGAAAGTCTAGGATCTCACTTGGAGACCTGCTTAAGTTTCCATTAATGAAAGTATTGTTCTTCAAAAACATGTCACAAGGGGTTCCTCATAAGCAATTTTAAGAAATGCCATTTTCTTATCCATACAAATGTAAGTCAAATAAAATTACTCCACGGCTGCTGGGTTTCTAGCTTTTTTAATTGTATTTGTTCACAGATTTTCCTTGGTATTTTAAAGCGGAACTAGAAACAAAAGCAAACAAAAAAAAATCCAACCCAGCAAACACAATGCATACATTGATGAAACCTCCTGAGTGCTTTCATATAATCCAAGGCAATTTTATCTAAGAAACAAAATGAATGAAATTTGCTTACGGACCCTAAGCTTCACAAACCCTTCAACTAGAACAAGAGAAATATGTGGCTGGAAGCCAATCGGCAGCCAAATGTGTTAGATGTGTTCCATTTATTATTAATGTGACAACATTCTATATAGCAGCAACAGTGCAGGCAAGTAAGGGGTTGCCATGGAGATAAGTTACTCAAGATGCAGCTAAAAATACTCCCTTCTTCCCTTACTGTAATAAATATTGCATTATATGAAGGCTAACAATGATGATATCAAATGCCATCTCAAAAAAATTTCCAGCTGTGGGCATTATGGCTATCTAATGGATTGCCCAACAGTCACACCGCATTTGTTGTCTGCATATATATGGCTCCTTCCCCCCCCCACCTTATTACATGGTTAAATGTTGGAAGACAGCTATTGACGTTATTAGGACAAAATATTGCTCCCTACTCAGGGTAGATTTCTTACACCATTGTGACTTTGGGGGATTACAGTCATGTTCTGTGAGAAGATGCAACTGGAAAACAAACATATGGAAATGTCCTTTCAACAAGATCACAGGGGGTTATTAGGTCCTGTCTCTGGTTACACATTTCATTTTTTTGCTCCTCTCTGGGTACCTTAAGATTACCAAAGACACTAACACTGCCTATTAATCAGTGACAAAAAAACTTATTCAGTCTTTTGGGAAAGTCCTTCCCACCTTTGGCTTTCATGTAGTTTTGGATATGTCCAAACAGCAGTATACTTTTTAAACATGGAGTTCGAAAAAGCTATGTTCCCACATTCTTTGTCCTGAGCAGTAAGTCTTTAAAAGCCTCAGACTTCTGTTTTTCAGTTTTACTTTCTCTCCCCCCCCCCCCTTTAAATTATTCTGATATGAAGTGAATCTTAATCAACTAATTAGGCTGAGATAGAGATTAAAACATTTAATACTAGAGCAAAACATTAAGATCTTTGTTAATGTCATAACTATTCTTCCTTTTCTCTGGTAACGGTCTTTAAAAGACAGCATTGGCATTCATTTCTTAATTTATCATGTAATTGAACAAAGGAATTATTTTTATAGAATCACAGATTATACAGATGGGAGAAGACCTCAGTCATCTAAGCTGTGCCCTTCTTAAAGGCTGCTACTGAGTAGTAATTGTGTCTGGGCTGTTTTCAGCCACAAATTCACTTTCAGTGATGTAATAATATAGCTTCTTGCCAATACACATAATCATACACAAACTTCTCATATTTCCAACTGAATTTAAATCTTTCTTGCTTAGTGTGATCATCCATTGACAGCATATTTATTTTCCAGTAAAATAATAATCTTCATCTTAAGGGTTATTATTTACAATTGCAAATTGCAAAACCAAATTGCTCCTAGAGAAACAAAAGGCAGGGTGTAAGTTTTAATTTTGTCATTTCTCAAAGCGCAGTATTATTTCTAGTGCTAATAGTGCTAATAATGCACAAAGCACATGTAGGAAAGGAAACCACTGCATTTAAGAAACTTGGGTAACATCACACAAAACTTCTCTCAGTGTGTCCCAGATGCATGGAGCTCTGTGGGTCAGCACCGTTTCCCTGCAGTGACACACTTAATTACCGCTTTGCTGAGAGCAGTAACCTCCTCTTTACAACATACACAAACACTTCCAGTAAGTGTCTTTAAGTACCATTTTTCCTCTTTCTGTGCGTACTCTTTCCTTACCCATGATGGCACAAAAATGAGATATCTAACACTACCCCCCAAGCACACTCAGCTGCTGGCTGAGTAAACACAGGAGCGAGTCTCTCCTGAACAGCAGGTGAGCATACAGTTAAAGAAATGCCTAGTTACTTTCTTAAAAGAAAAAGCACTCTTCAAAATAGGCCTCCCTATCACACTGAATTTCTGCTTCTCCCCTTTACCTAAAAATTCATTTTAATGGTTCACCTGAGCTGAACCCCACAAGACTTTTGAGCATTGTCTCTGTGGTTTATTCGTCGTCTTATAAAGGACTTAACACACTTTTGGCACTGTATTAATGATATCACTACTGTCATTAACAGATAATAACTTGACTCTGATACAGGCTCTGGAAGCCCTCCATTTGACTCTCCATCATCCATATGCCATTGGTTAACACCACATCTTTACAGACACATAAAAACTGCAGACCATATCCCATATTCCCTTGAATATACAGTTCTAGTTTCATGATTTACCCCATGTAGCAGAGAGCTATTTCTGTTTCTTTCCAGAAGCAGGTTGTTAGTTCTTTGGGAAGGAACTTTTGGGGGCTTTTGGCTTTTAATTTCTCCACTGCTGTTATGTGCATTTACTTTGTGTTACAGTTTTGGGGTTTTTTTTAAACCAAGATGTTATCCTGCTTTCTACAAGCACGATAGCTCTCCTGTGACCCTACAGCTTTCCTCTGAAGGCTCAGCTCCAAGCAGCTCCCGGTCTACATGCATTGCTACGCTGGTAGAATCACAGTGACCTTGAATGATACTTTTGCTGGACAAGCCTCCAGAGGATTGCATTATTTCTGCAGCAAGGCTTCCTGTCAGATGTTGTACTACATGGCACAGATGCCTGTTCCTAAGAGACACTTCACTTGGAAAAAGCGTTCTCTTGTTTTTCACATCCATTACATAGAGGAGAGTTATAAAAAACAAAACCACTTTTAACCATAACCTGATTGCATTTGCTCCCACCAAGTCTTCCTCATCTTCTTTCAATCAATTTTGGGCAAACCTTATAGTTTAGGGAAGCCAGTTACAATATCATAGGTAGTAAAACTATGGCAAGGTAGTTGGGTTTTTTGTTTGGTTTGGTTTTTTTTTTTTGAAGACCCCAAATATCAGATCTATAGGAACTCTGGAGAACAGTGTTTTTAGAAGAGGCTTGACTTGTACAGGACCACAATTACACTATATATATACACTTCAAATAAGAACACCTCAGTGGCTGATGATGTAGAGCAATAACAGAAGGGCTCTCAGAATAACAATGTTTATCTTCTGTATACTGGAGACATTCCTGTTAGCTCAGCAGAGGGACACCGATTACATTTTTAAGAGAACATTGAGAGTCTATCACCTCTTCAAAAGGGAAAAAATAACCAGTAGTAAAAAGCAAAGTTGGGTTTTTGTGGCCTGTTTTTTAATTTGGTCTTTGTTTTTAATTTTTTTTT
>NW_010543830.1:0-63810 GCF_000687285.1 Phaethon lepturus | reverse complement strand
TGCGAGCCCCGAGGGGAGAGGGGGAGGAGGGAGAGAAGTGGGGGGAAGAGCTGCTCCAGAAGCCAGAGCAGAGATTCACCTGCAGCTTGTGGAAGACCGTGGTGGAGCAGGTGGGTAAATCCTGAAGAAACTGTGGGCATGGAGGACCCAGGCTCGAGCAGGTTTACCCTGAAGGATTGCAGCCTGTGGGAAAGACTAACACAGGGGAAGAGTGTGAGGAGGAAGAAGTGGTAGAGAGGAGCTGTTATGGACTGACCACAATGCCCATTCCCCATCCTCTTGTGCTGCTCGGGGCAGAGGAAGAGCTAGAGGAGTTGGGAATGAAGGAGTGAAGTTGATAGCCTGAGAGAAAGGGGTGGGAGGAAGGTGGTATTTCAATTTTTCTTGGTTTCTCACTATCAAAACTTATTTTCATTGGCAATAAACTGAATTAATTTTCCCCAAGTCGAGTCTGTTTCGCCTGTGATGGTAACTGGTAAGCGACCTCCCTGTCCTTACCTCAACCAAGAGCTTTTTAATTTTGTTTCCTCTCTCTGTCGTGGGGGACGGAAGGGGGAGTGGGACAGTGGATGGGTGGGCATCTGGCAGCCAGACAAGGTCTACCCACCACAAAATTTACCATCTCGTTATGTCATAGAGGTCAGAGGAAGGCACACTGTCTGGAAGGACTCGTCCTTTCTGAATCTGAGCCCTACTTTTGATGATGTAAAAATGCAGACTTACAAGACAGGGCTTTCTTCATCATCTTATTTTTTTAAACTTTATTTTTTCAGATATGCTATAGCATGTTAGTCCTTGGTAGAACAAATGAAAGAAGGCAAGCCGGTTGGAGGCTTTTTCATTGTTTTTTCATTGTTTTGGGGCTGTTTGATCAGAAAATTAATTTTCAGTTCTTTCTGTTTGTCAGCTGAAGTACAAAACTTGGCGTGACAACTGAAGGTGATTATTGTCAGTAGTGATGCCACTGCAAACTGCACAGGAAAGAAAAATGTTCCGAAGTCTCAACAAACTCATGATACAAAGTCTTTTGCTGCCTTCTCATTTTTACATTCCATGTGCTCCAAGGAAGTATCTACATCAAGGTAAGAAATTTTGAAAGGCCTCATTGTAGGTTCTGCAAGGTTTTATCCAGACTGTAATACTATACTCTTTCACAGCTGACTTGGAAGTTTAGGAACTGCCTCTCACTGAAAACCAGTAGGATATGACTGAAAAATTATTTTGATGCCTCTCTTGCTTCTGGAAATGGTTTCCTTTCATTCTTCCACATTAATCTTTACATATATATTTAGTTTAAGGAGTCAATTCTTCTGATAGAAACCTTCAGATTCTCCCTAGCTGCCTTAAGAAACATTAACTTGGAAGCAGCCCACCTGAGAAAGCAAACCATCTCTGTGCCAAAAATTGTTTTGGCACTGACAAAGCTGACTGACTTGTCTCTTGCAACATTTCCCTTCCAAATGCCAATTGCAGACTGTCATGGGGCTTGTGCAGTTCTGTATTAAGGGACCTTCTGTGATGCTTTTGTTGTATGCAGTGCTCTCATTCAGGTTCTCTCGTGCATTGTTATCATCCTGGGTCTTTGGTGAGATGACTGAAGCATGGTTGTCCTCTTGCCAAAGCTATAGATGAACCTGACTGAATAATGCACTGAATTCTGAGATTATTGTCACATTTGCTGCTGCTTTGAGAGAGGCCTCAAGTTTAGAGATGTTAGGGAGAATGTTTATATACTTCAGTTAGGATAAGATTCAGATAAAAACCCTTTTTGAGATATTTCTTCTAACAGAACTGACATGTTTTGCAATTTGCAAAATGGAATTTCTAGAACTCTCTTCTGAATGAAACAAAAACTATTGTATTTTTTCTGTGTTTCTAAAATGAAAGGTAAGCCAGGCTGTTGTGCTGGCTCTAAGTTTGCACTCTGTTTATAAACAGTGTTGAGGATAATCCATCATCTGTCCTGAACTTCAAAATGAAGACATCTGGACTACATCCTGACAATGGTATAGCACTGACACTTCAAACAAACTCAGAAAATGGTAAAAAAAAAAAAAAGTAATACGTACAGCCATCCCACGAGTATAATCATCTCTGTGCAAACAAAAGACTAAAAGACTAATTTTTTGCTGGAAACATTTGAATTGTGATTTTTTTTTTCCCCCTCTTCCCTTTTCCTGGCTTCAACTTATTGAACTTTTTAGTTAAGGCAGCCTGAAGGCACTAAATTACAGATGGTGCTCACTCATACTAAAATTGAAAACTTCCTCTTTCAAAAGGTAATTGTTTCCAGTTGATACATGCAACATGAAGCGGATAAGTCAATATTTTCTAGAATGAAAATATTGCCTATATTTGTGAGAAGGGAAACTCCCTGAAAAGTCCTCTCTGTCCTAAGAAAAGAGATTGCATGCTCTTTCCTTCACATATGATCTAACTTTAAACATCAAACCCACCCACAGTAACTTTGGCAGAAACAAGTAAAAGTAGCAAGTGTTCCTTATTATTTATAGTCTACAAATGCAAAAATAAAAATGGAAAAAAAAAAGAGATTATATATTTGAAAACATAAATGTTACTTCTTAACCTTTGAAAACTTTCTTATAAAGACTGCTCTTAGGGATCTGGAGCCCGTAGCCTTTTTGAAACTTGGAATATTTTGCACAGCAGATCATGTAGTAACTGCAAGAATATGTAAGCAGAATATACCATTTTACAGTGCACTTGGTTATACATCTAATCCACGCTGAAAAAAAAATCTTGAATAACAATATCTATTTAAATAAACACTATTACAGTCAGAAGAAGTGTAAGAAAATTAGGTTTGTTCTATAACTTTTTATAAGCTTCTTGAAAGCATGTACTCTAACGAGGGTTTTCTAATTATTTAGCAGCTCCAGATCTAGAGTAGGGAACTCTGCTTTTTGTCTTTACTCTTCAACACAGATATGAGCACAGACCTTAAAGGGAAATGAACCATGCCTTTTCTCAACGAGTTTCATAGATGTATGCTGATAGTAAAGGCATGCTGAGCTTCCGGAGTCCTGCATCTTATTTCAGCTCTGAAGAAAATGTGCTTTAGGGTTACAAATTCCTCAGCCTCGGAACAACCCCTTGTTCAGTTTACTGTTCTCATTAGCTTCTTCTCCCAGCCTCTTCTCTCTGTCCCCTATCCTGGTCTTTTAGTTTCTTGTCCCTGTTTGCCCTCTTGTAAACAAAAGAAAAGGATTAAAACTTGCATTTGTGTCTTTAAAATCATATCTTTGAGCTATTTCAGAGCTCTCTTCTTACACGTAGAAAAGCTGCCATGAATGCATACTTGCAAGTAATACAAGTAGCATTGCAAACAAGCTCTCAGAATAGTTTCTGCCCGCGTTTCTGTAACTGAGATATGAATGTTAAGGCCTGGATGCCTGGTGCTTAATTTGAATCATCTGAGTGAACTGGGCTCAATCAATAGCCATGTTTGCTTTATTCAGGAACAAACATACTCCAGCTTATTCCTCCTCCAATGAAAACAAAGCTATTTCCTACTGTCCGTTTGCACCTTTATTTACTTTAGCTGAATCAGATAAGAGTTGCAGTTTAAGACATGTGAAATTAGCAACAGCTCTCTAAAAGTTTTGTTCCACGTGTATGGCTTGCCTCTCTCAGGGAAGCCACGTTGGCCTGATGCTCATATGTCCCCCTGAAACCTCGTTTTTTCAAGGGGGGCAAGGAGGAATGAGTTATATTTTGTACACAGACAGGCCCCACATACAGCTTTGTAAAATTATTATAGGTTCAAGGTAAGGCACAAGACCTATCTTTCCAGTGTGAGGGGGGAAAAAACCCCTTGTCAATGTAAAAAAAAAAAAAAGAAAAAGAAGAAAAAGAAAGGAACTTTGAGTATGTGCAGTGAGGCAGGCATTCCTTAAGAAAGCTTAGCCCCTGGGCAGCCCAAGGCCTCGGTGCTCCCTGGTGTTTTCCTACCCACCTTCCTGGCAGCTTGCTGCCCGCGGGAGAACCTGCTCCCAGAATGCAGGAGAAGGACTGCGGCTGCCGCTGCTGCACACAAAAAATCCCCACGACCATAGAGCTTCCTTGGGCTCCCAGGTATTACATGACCTTTCAGACTATCTAAATGCTTGACTTAATACAACTCAGCTGAATAATTCCTTTTACTTTGAAGAATCCTGCTCCTGTTTCAGAATTGATGAAGACCTTGCATGCTGAAAAGTTTGTTCTTTTTTTTCTCCAGCTGTGCCAGCTAGTCTAGAAACAGCTATTATCTCCTGAAAATCTTGCTCCTCAGAAAGAACAGTGCATGTATGTTGTTTGTGGGTTGTGTTTTTTTTCATTTTCAGTACAGGTTCATAAAAGTACTCTAAAGGACATAAAAACATTTGTATATCTCCCTTCTTTCTGAAAAATAAACTAAGCTAAGGTAGAAGAGGCCACTTAAAAAAAAAAAAAAAAGAAGAAAAAAGAAAAAGTACAGCATGTGCCTAAATATTTTGCTGACTATGATGAAATTAAGCATATGCTTAAATGAAAAAAGGCAATAACATCCTCTTTCCCCCTGCTGGAAGGACCCTGTTCTTGGGAGGGTGGGGGTGCCAAGGGAATATTTTTAAACAAAGCCATGTTAAGTGAGTAATACCAGTTCTCAGGCACAATCTGTTTTTAAGGCAGGGAGCCTGGGCCATGTTATTTGTACTGCAGATGAACTCTTCTGAATTCTTTCATGCTTCCATTGCTAACTTTATGAAGACTATCAATTGAAACTGTAAGTGTTAAGGAAATACACGTAGCTGTCACCGTATATCTTCCCAAGACAATTAAAAGTATTCTTATCTCTTAATTAAGGCTTCTTGCTGCTGAAAGTAGAAGCATAAGGCTGAACATAATTTAAATCAAAGTTGAAGATAACAATAAAAGTGAAGAGTGCTTAACTAAGCATTTTGACCCGGGTGGTGATGGTCAATAAGCCCGGGTTTATGGTCTGTTGTAATCATGGATGCATCATATGGTGTTTAATAGACCCTCTGTCTACTAACACTTCTACAGGCTATCCTTTAAGAAAGTGATCACTGAAATTTTGCTTTCTTTGCTCTGTCTGTAAACACAGAATAAGTGGAACTTCATCAACTGAGAATGTATCGTTTGTTCTTTGTGGAACGTGGTGGTTTCAGAATGTATTGTTTGTTCTTTGTGGACAGTGGTGATTTCAGATGAATACAGGTAGTAGCTAAATAGCTTAATTAAGCAGTATATAGAAAATTTGCCCATGATTTACAAAATATTTGTAAAGAGACTGAAAATCAGTTTCAAACCAACCAACTTAAAAAGCTGTGGTAATGAAGATACCTTGGCACTTAGCACCTGTGGACTGTAGATCTTTCTCATCACATTTTTTTCTCTCACATTTGCTTTATGAAAAGAAAATGCTTGGAGAAAAGCAAAAAAAGCAATCACGCCTCCCTTCTGCTATTTTTTTTAACTTCCAAAGTGCATCCAAAAAAAGCTAATCATTTGGTAAGACACACAAAATAAACGTTTTTAAAAAATGTAGCTCTATTTAGTCATTAGTTCTTATGCTGAGAAAGAGTCTTGAGAAAATTTCTTATAAAAATGCCAATAGAAATCAGACTGGTAGCTTAAAAAAGCAGCCCAATTTAAGGCATTGGGGGTGGTGAAGGGGAAGAAGAGAAGGTGATCTCATTAATACAACAAAGCATGGAGTGTCTATAAAGAAGGATGTATTATATTGGGAATCAAGTGAAGGATGCACTTGAAAGGAAAAGGTGCAGCTTGGATATTTGACCGTAGTTCTTTGAGATGAAACTTGATTAAAAAATTGAGAGAACAGTCAATCCTCCATAAATGCATAATTGTATACTGCTGCTTCCCGTACAATGGTTCCTTTATGGGCTGCCTCCTGTTCTCTGCTCTGTACTAAGCTCCAGCTCTGACAGTACAGGTATGACTTGGAGTCTTGAAGATTTTGAATGTTGGGGCTTTTTTTCAAGCAGATCTCAGATCTTCTGAGCAACACAAAGGCTTAGCTTGTTCTGAACCTATGTTTTAAAAATTCCCCTGAAGTATAAAGAGGAAAAATTAGTACTTTACTATCTCAAATACAAATAAAAAGTCCTTTGACTACAATTATTGAACTCTAGCAAAATATTATTTTAAGGTGGGTCAACTGATGTTAGTTCTGTGCTAAACAGCACTCAAGTCCTACAATAGTAATCTGGAAACTCACTGGCTGAAGGGGGATGTGTGTGAGGAAGAATTACTAGTCATAATAAAAGTAAAGGAATGCGGCTAAGCAGCAAGTAAGGAAAGCACAAAATTAATGAATTTCACTTGTTTTAATGAAGCCTGTTTATTGTGGAAGAAGGAAGGACTTCAGATCAGAAAATCTCATTTTCCTAAGGCCTCCATCACATCCACCAACTTTTCCCAGAATATATTAATATATATAAAGGAAAAACTGTAACTTTCCTTTTGCTTGAACGCTTCTCTTCTACTGCTAAAGAACTGCTGTCTTAACTGAAAAAATTAAAAGATTTCAATGGCAGGAAGAAAAAGTTTGCTTAGAGTAGTTTTATCATCACTTTGAATTAGTAGCTTTCGTGTCTGCCAGCCACTTGAGCAAGCTAACTGGTGGTGGTGTTTTAACACCTGATGCCTGCACTTGCAGTGTGTCTCTCCTAGTCTCTCTCCACAGAGATCTGGTAGAGGTCCCTCATGAGCTGAAGTCACCAGCTCTCAATGCTAATGCAAGAGGGAGAATCTTTGCTTATGGATTGGGAGCTATATGTGCTGTGCATCTAATGAAAATTGCCCTTCCTATGCATTTTGTAGAAGCAGTCAAGTCAGCTCTAAATATAAAGTGCTTGTTAGTTTTCTGATCCAGTATTAGATCTCACCCAATGAATAATGAATCATGGGTGTGTTGTGTTTCCATCCTTTTTCACCTTTACCACTTACTAATTTTGGAACTTGAAATTTATAATGACAGTGCTGAGGCAGAGTTTTTGGCTTAGGAAATACAAATGTTTTAAAGGGAAGCTTAATAGCTGCATCTTGGTTGAATACACCATTAAGAGTTTAGTCTGACCTACATTAAAAACTTAGAAAACTTTTCATTTTGCAAATGAATAGCCGGCCCTAACACTGAGAAAAAACACATGTTAATTTCTCTCTAAAACACTAGGATACACAGAAATAAAAATGGAAGAGTTATTGTGGGACATGTTTCAGCATGTTATGTGGCAATGCAGTTTGTCAGAGTATTTGATTCAGTGGCTAGCATAGTAACCTTCTGTAGTTTGGACTAAGCAGACAATTTGATTTGTCCTAGCATGTCTCCTGAATGCCACTAAACTAAAGACTGCTTCTAGATTATATATGAAATTAATTGTTAAGTAACATAGTTAAAAGAACAGCTGATTAAATTATTGGTAAAGTTTGTCAAAAGATTTTTCTGATACTGCATCAGATAGTACCATCTTTTAAGCAGATATGAAAGTCCCTATTACAGTCTGAATAAACTGTAAAGATGGTACATATTTAGATTGATGTTGTGTATATGAAATGCACATATGTGACTTTTAGTTAGTGGTATTAACTATGGCTTTGTTCTCTCAAATAGGTGAGAAAAATTAGGAAGGAAATTGTCATCCAAGACACTTGTTATGATATACTGTGTGAATGTCTTGTCTTTTGTGCACTCCAAGAAGAAGGAGGTCAGGAATTCAGAGAATAAAATTTTGTCTGTCATGTATAATTTGCCTCTTACATCAACCTAAGCCTAAAGAGTCATTGGATTTATTTATATAATGGTTTTTATACACACACACATGCTTCTTTCCATCTCTGCTGTAAAGCATGCAGAGGAATAACCTCACTTAAGCGAATGACTAGTTTATATTTTATAATCCAAGTTTTATAAGCCTCCATAAAATGTATTTTCTTTACATTGCTACTGCACTGATAGCAGTCAGCCAAGTTTTGGATTGCTGTCCTGCTGCCACGCACAGTGCCTCAAAAGTTATTTGTGTAAAAGCTGGATCTCAAAGGGAGAAGCTGAAAGTGCTTCGACACTGCAAAATTGTTAGCTGGCAAGGTGCAGAGCAACAGTCATCTCAAAATGGCTAAGGCCACGCTGCTGAAGCCAATAAAACCCTGTGTGAATCTTGCAGGCTATTTGCAATATCTAACAGACTACTTGTTTGCTTCCTGACCGTATTTGGCTTTAAGTACTGAAAAGACATCCATTTTGATAGATGTAACAAGCTTTTTCATCAAAAACTCTCTTCAAGCAGGTTTTAAGCCTTCATTTTCTTTCATTGGCTTGCAAATTGTTCTGCTGCAGCCATTAGTGCAACAAGTGGCAGTAGTAGCGGCACAAACTAGGAAAGGTCAGTCAAAGCATTCATCAGATTTAAAAAGAAAAAAAAGAGACTTGATTTTACTTTTCAACTAACTAAAACTCCATGTGTTGATAATTGGCGTTCTGTAACAATAACCAAGGAGGAATTATTCATGCAGATTAGGGGTTTTTGTTTTTACTTGTTTTTTTTGGTGGGGGCTCTGAAGCTGGTCTGAGAATCTAGCACTCCAGCAAAACCAAACAAGCCAACAAATAGAGGAATTCTCTGGCATGGTCATCTTTCCTGGCATTAATATTAAAGGGTCACACCAGGTTTTACAGTCACGATGTCTGGATTTGGAGGAATATATTCAGGAGTAAGAGAAAGGATGACATTGCTGCCAGGAAATGTATAAGATTTCCCAGTTTCTAAATATACATTTTGAACACAGAAGTCCAGTTTCCAAATGCACACTGATGAAATTTCAGGCAGTTTAAACTTACTGCAAGCACAAATATGTTTTGTAAACCATTTCTCAAGCCTACATCAGGACAGAAGCTTCTTCCTGCACATGAGAAAGCCCAAGAAATATCACTGTGAAGTGCTTTTTCTTCTCATTAATTTCTAGTACCTTGTGTGATCGAATTCTGGTGTACTAGTGCTGTTTCTTTTATACAAGAGAGTCTCCTGGTATCTGCCGGTGTCTTTGTTTTTCTGGTTATATGTTACAAATGATCAGCTTGAAATTCAGTAGACTTTTTTTCAGTAGGTCAAAATCTGAAAGACGAAGGTCTGAGTTTCCAAGTCCAAACACTGAAACTGTGTGCTGAACTCTCCTCCTCCTGTTGGCAGGGTGCCCTGACTGCAAACTAGAATTAAAGATGAGGAATAGAGACACAATAAAAGCAAATGCACTGGGGTTTTGAAGGTTGGATCAAAGTTAAGCTGTTTAAAGCCAGGCAACAGCACTCTGATACAAACAAAAATGTCTTCCCCCTCCTTTCCTCTCTATCCCTTTTGAGATTCATTTTCTTTCTTTATGGCAACCCTATTTGGAAGGGTGCAGAACTGTGTGAACACCTTTCTTTTTTACATAAAAGTTCTCTGATAACATTTCAAACCCAGGTCAATTAAGTCAGAAATAAGGTAAACTCAGTTCCTTAAAACAATGCAAGTCTTTGTGCCTAAATAAAAAGGGCTACATCTAAATCCCCATGTTTTCTGTTTGATCCACTTTTAGATCTTTGGCATGATATATTCAGTTTGCCACACATACCTTCAGTGCTGCATCATTTAAAGAAGAAATGTTGGTTTTCATATCTATCAGCAGAAAACTCTACATGATACAATTATAGTAGGCCACAGTGGGTTAAGCAACATGACTTTTTAATATCTGATGTGTGCACATGTGCCAGAGACTTGGGAGATGCAACTTGAAATAGGTGCAGGTCTTCTTTCCCCTGATCTTGGACCTAGAGTTGAATTCTGAAAGCCACTGATGTTTTTGGTTTACAGCTGTCCTGCAGGCTTGACTAGGAAAATGAATTACAGACCCTTAGACTACAATTAGATCTGAGCAGACTTCTTTATGAAGCATACCTGACCATAGCTTTATGTTTCACAGAGCTCTAGCCAGGCTTGGGGGGAAAGGAGGTGTCTGTGTAGATATAAAAACAGCACTGAGGCCATAGCCATCCTCTTTAAAGAAGACTTTTGGCAAACTGGAGACCCTACCAACTCAGAGTCTGATGTCATCTGACAGCCTGAGTTTTAGTGAAAGGATTGCTGATGTATTTGGCTTATGTTTAGGATTATGAAGCAGGCTTGATTCTGTGTTTTCCCATGAATTATTCAAAGATGAACAAAACTAAATTAATCATATTCAGACTAGATCCCATTTCACAGCCACACAACTGATATGCTTAGTGGGATTTATTAAGAATTGCCCATTAATTTTCTCAAGATTAAGGATCTGTTTGGAAAACTTTCAAAACTCTGAGGTACTTGCTCACATGATGTGTTTAGTCTGAGATCGTATAGCACATATAAATAAAAACTCTTAGAACAGAAAAGTCCAACACTTTGGACACAGAAGCATAATACAAAAAATAGCACAGCACAAAACATTTACATATACTAAATGTCACTTTGAAACATAGAATGTGTAGAGGAACAATTTGTGGGTTCACCATTAAAATAATGACCTTATCACTGTAGTAAATTCCCTTATCTTCAGAAATGATTATATTTTCACAATGTTTTAGTGGATGCAGTCCAAGCAACAAGAAGCATCAGAGCAACTCCAGAAGGCACTATAAAAAAAAGCATATTTGTTGCCATGTTTAAGTGCATTCCATAACACACCCAGGCTATTTTTCTTAAAAGTACATCTTCATCCTAGAGGGCACTTGTAGAAGGGAATGGCCAAAATAAAAAAAAACAATCCTGTGAACTTTCTGTACTGATGTTTAGATTTGTAGTTGATGTTTGTGCCATATTACATGGGAAATAAGGAGTGCCAGTACTGGTATAAAACCAAAAATTGTTTTAAAATCAGATTGGGTTTTGTTGGAACTCATCTGAGAAGCAGTGGGCTGCAACCAGCTGATGACAAAGGTGTTTGGGTAGATCCAGCCAAATTCCACATGGTACAAAATGTGAGATGGGAGGACAAAACTGACTAAACACTACCTTCAACATCCTGGCATAGTCTACCCCAGCATACTTTGGTATAGGCTCAGGCCTGCTTCAATTTACATCCAGCTGCAAGAGCCCTCCTTTAGGCCATTTTAATAACTGAATCTCCAGAACAGCACTCGAGGTACATTTTTTTTCACTTAGCTGTACCATAAAAGCAGCTTGCAAACTGAAAATATGGGGGTAAAGATGGAGAGATGCTTGTTTGTCCAGGGTGTCAGTGTTTTAATAGCCAGAGTCTCTTTCAAAATGAGGGAGATCTCAGGCACTACCAAAATGTTCTTTGAAATGCCTTTGTAGTCGCAGTCTGGCACGGAGCAGCCTCCATGAAGGAAGCCAAGATTCGAGCCTTTTCTCTGGCATGCATGTACATTGGAAATCAGAGCACACTGTTTACTTCAATCGCTGCTGATGCCCTTAGGGAGGATGAAATAAGAAAAGTGCCAGAGCTGGCGAGTTCCACATAAAACAGCGGGGAAAGGATGGGAGGTTGCAGAGGAAGCGCCAATCGGAAGTGGGGTGGTCCAAACCAGCCGAGATAATGCTTCCTGAGGTGTAATCACAGGGTGAAACGCAAAGGCGTGAGCACTCCACCTCTTATTTCCTTGACAAGAATACATTTTTTGCACTGATGGGCTCGTAAATCCCATTAACTCTTTCAAGCTTAAAAGCAGTTTTTCTTACTTTTAAGCCTTCTAAAATCTATGATACCTTTCCTAGTTAAAAACCACTACCTTCTCTGTCTTAATTCATTAATGTATACTATTTATGACTCTTTATGGACACTGTTGGGGGCTTACCTTACAACACCGCAATTAACTTGAAATCTAAGTAGGTTCTGTTTTACATCCAGAAAATCTGGATGATCCAGGCTTCTGTTCCCTTTGTTATTTAAATTATAAATCAGTGGGGAGAGACAAAAGGGAAAAAAAGTTTCTGAACTAGATAAGCCTTTAAAGGTGGATTCTGTTCTGGTTTATGGCTGTTTTAATGATCTTTGTGAACTTAACCTGCACTTTGGGTCAAATCTTTGCTGGAGTATCTAAGTCCAGTTGGCACCCATTAACGCTGGTATTAGTTCTGCAATGCAAAGGGATGCCATCAAGATGGCATCAAGATGCCATCAAGATGTCATCTTGAACCTTACCCAACTGTAAAGATCTGTGTTGTTTTTTAAAAAAATTATTTTATAAGCAAGATAAATAAGCATTTTTTTTTCCATTTTCAAATTCCTAGACTTCTGCTGTATAACATATTATTAAAATGGTGAACTATTCCTTATAACATTTTTCAGGGGGAATTGACACATGTTTTCAAAGCCATACGATAACTATCACAAGACCTGTTTGCACAGCTGCATGTTTGAGTACCAGCTGAGGTACTTTTATTTGGATGGTATACTAAGATTCCTCCTTCTGAGGAGTAAAATTAATATAATTAATTTTAATATATTCATAGAAGGCACCTTAGGATAGTAAATTAGATTACTTTATGCTTAGGCTGGGGAAACATGTAATCTGATTACCTTTCCGGGAATAACTCCTTTCCTATTTGTATGATGGAAGAAACATGTTATGGAATAGTTATCAGCATAAACAAATGCCCTGTAATTAACCTACAGGTGAGTAGGAGTCTGTGGCTGACAAAAGATACATTGGCATTTGTATACCTATCTATCTAGTCCACCATTAGATGTTTATTTTCCGTGTGTATTTAGTGGGATTGCTTGTCTGGGTAGTGACAGGACAACACATTTTCCCTAGGGACCTCATGGTACCTATTTACTTCTCTTGTGTACCATTCAGCTAATTCTGATGGGCAGGGTTGCTGACAGCATTTACAAATGCCCACTCTGTGGAGAAAATAAGGAATGTCTCTAAAGTTAAGAGAGACTGACATGTTTTTTCCTTGGTTCTGCTACAGAAGTAATGGGGGAATCAGAAACCACAATAACAGTATGGAAAAATGCATGAATTTAGGAATGAAAACATTTGAGAAGAGTCAGAAACTGTGTAAAGAGAGTCCCATGACTCTCCCTCATTTCTTTTCATAACAGCTGGAGCAGTGTCATTGTTTCCAAGCTGTTACACTTTAAGGTGTAATCTTTCCTACAATTTCTTAGTATTCTGCATTTTCTGTACAGGAGTGTGCTTGTAAAATGTGGATAATGGAAACTAAAGTAGTGCACAATTATGAACAAATTTTCTTTTGTTATTTGTTTACCACTTTTCTGTATAGAGGTAGTGTGTGTTTTCGTCCCTCCCCCCAAAGAAAATAAAACTCCCTCCTTAATAAAAAAGAAAGGAAAACCCTGACAAAAAGTGTGAGAAATGGATATGCTCTCAAATGGGATTTACACCTCTAAGTTAATGAAATTTAAACCTGTGCTGAATGCCGATATGAGACATGTACAATTTTTAAGAACCAAATAAGACCTTCTGTGAGGAATCTGGAGATAGGTCTCAGCCTAATAACTAGAATTAGGTCCACACTTTCTACAAAATATCCTTTTTTAAAATGCCTTGCACGACATTTTAATTATTTTTCATGATAGGATAAATGTATTCATAATTCTCTTAAGAAAAAAAAAATCCCCAGTTTCTCTATTTGTTTCATCATGACCTCTATATTATTTTTATTTTTTCCTTTTTCTAACTTTAGGCAGTATCTTGTGTAAAATACAGACTGGTATTTCAAATGAAATTGTTTGGGTCTGGTTATGCAATCCAAAATAAGTTTCTGTGATCATCCAATATATTTTTTTTGCTGCTTGGAATGCAGTTTGATCACCTGGACATGAGGTTTAAGATACATAGATAGGCAAAGATATTCTAGAAGATGTAGGCAAAGAATTAAATGAAGGATCATCAAGTTTTATGGATAAAGAATAATGGTCTTTGCACATGTAGGTTGTTTTTTCTTTAGCTAGTTATTATCACATTGATGTTATGTATCATTTAAAATATTGATAATAAAAACAGTCAATCAATCAAGCAGTCCTACTGCATGTTGCTGCATTCTGTATTTTCATGTTTACCTCTTTTTATTTATCTGTAAAAAACATCATCATCTTCTGCTTCTTGCCTAAAACTTCCAACTCAGCAGCATTGTTATACTTAGGAAAAAGACAATAAGTTTATTGTTTCTTTCAAGAGCTTCCAGAGGCATTTAATTATCCTTTTTCTCTTTCTTGTTCTCCAGGAGACCCATATGCATATGACTTTCCCCTCCTCTAAGTGCAAGGTGTCTTATCAAAGAGGTGGGGAATTTCTGAGGTCTGCAGCTGACTCCAGACAGGAGAAAGAGAAGACAACTGTGGGTTATCTGAGGACTTACTTTCATCAAGAAAGCAAAAAAGACTTTAAAGCAATAGAGAATTCTCTGAGATGCAGATTGTGGATATGGAAATATAGAATGATGAAATAGTCCCTAGGATTTTATTTATTGAAATTATTAAATAGTTAAATCAGCTCTATGTATGTAGTAGGAAGTGTATGTAGTAAATAGTGTACTCAGGAAGAGTATGTAGTACGTACTATTTCTGGGAATTCACCTGAAAAGGAGGACAGTCTTCTTTGGAAAGGAATACTAATTTATATCCACTAAGGATATAAAGTTTTTCTATCGCTACCAAATTCTAATTATTCTGAGAGTGATCCACTGTGGAAGAGAACTGTAGAATTTTACCTAAAGATGATTTGGTTTCTGACAGTTATCAGGTGCCGATGGACAACCCTGACATAAGCAAAGGAGCAGAGAGCAAACAGAACAATATATGGAGGTACGAGGAGGGAAGCTGTATGCTGCTTATTTCTTGAGATCAGGCTTGAAATGATCAGGTGGCAGTGGTCATCCACTGCACGTTCTGCACTAACGACAGTCATCGCAGCAAACAGGGACGAAGAAAGCTTCATTTAAGTTATTCTTTTTTTTCCCCATAATAATGCTGCAGATTACTTGCTTAGTAGGAAAAGTTATTTAGTTACAAAGCTTGGTGTCTTAGATTGATGCTTTCCAAGGATCTGTGTCAAGTCTCTTGTGGCCGTCCGTTATTTCAGTAGGCTTCACAGAGAATGCCATTAACAAAGCCTCCCATCATTATTCTAGCTTTTATCTTGGATATCTGTCGAGCCTCCCACCACGAGATGAGATCAGAGTTTCCTGTAATATCACTCACGGACAAACTCTTGCCAAATGTATGCTACTAGATCTGTGTAAGTGCTCGGGGCAAGCACAGTAATGCAAGGTGCTTCTAATTTTTCCTTGTAAACACCTCATCAGATATTCCAGAAAAATAATATTCAACTATGCAGCTGTCCTGAAATGACCTGACGATGGAGATAATAGTTTTATCAGAGGCAGGACATGGTTTCATCTGCTTCTGTCAGGCTGATTTACAGAACTGGAAATGTTTCTGTTCTTTCATTTTTCCTCCCAGAGATCACCAACACCTATTCATGAAATGTACATTTCTGGACATTTTTGCCCCATTGTTCGATGTTAATGAAACAGCATGAAAGCATGGTTGCTCTGCTAAATTTCAAGCGCATTCTCAACATTCATTTCTCCAAAAGGAAGACATTGCCTTTTTCTTTCTCCATAAGTCAGGCAGAGGCTGAGATTTGTCATATAACTCTGACACATAGTAATGAGACAAGAGTTACCAGAAAGAAGTTTCAAAAAATAAAACAACTCAGGAGAGAACTCTGTTTCCTTGATAGGACTTATTTCCTTATTAAACAGATTCTAACATCTGTTCCAAGAGTGTTTCAGTCAAAATAGTTATGATAGCAAAATACTGTTAAAAATTGTTATGTGATCCCAGGGAATGGGAGTTTAGAATTTTGTATAGAAAAAAAAAATCAGAAATTATGAAAACATAAAACCAAACACAAATTAGGTATAATCTTAGGATGTTGGTCAATAGAACTGAAGATATATAGTATACTTTGCACAATCATTCACTGAACTTGACTTCTGAAGATCCAGAGACACTTAAAATAGATGCCTGTGTTTTAGACGTGCTTAATGGCAAGTGTTACTTTGAGAAAAAGAAACACTCAGTGCAGAGAAAATTCCCTGTTACAAAAGGCTGGTTCCAGGAATCAGATGAAGGCAGGTTGTTGAATAGTATTGTTGCCTCTATTAAAAAGACAATATAGACATGTAAATTGTCATTCTTTTCTTGTTCTTATCTAAGCAGTCATTGTAAGAGTTGTAACAAATTCAGAGTGCCTGGGGATGTGAAAAAGACTGTGTATCTAGGATCCATACTTTTATTTTCATTTACTGTTCTGTTGCAGCTTAGCAAATTTCTTGTAAAGATGGCATAGTCTGAAGTGTATATATGAAGTTGTGAACATTTTTCCAATGTATGGTATAAAACTGTAAGTATACAGTTCCTTACTCTTCTTCTTAGCTCTCATCACTTCTGGATGAATTCTCTTGCTTCCATTCCTGGTTTAACCTTTTGATCTCAAACATATGTTTTCTTTGTCTTTCATGACTGGGTTTGTGTAACTTCTTTGGGTCTCATTTTTCCTACTTCATATAGGCTTAGGTTGGCCAAGCAAATACACCTGTAAAACACTAGATAATTACAAAGTTAAGTGTCAAATTGAGAATTCTGTTCTCCCAAATAGGCATTGTCTATCATCTGGTTTTCACATTCTGTTAAGTCTCTTCTGAAATCTATGAATGCAAACCTTTAATACAAAATATGCAATTCTTTCAAAGCATGTATTTTTGAATGATGAAGCCAAGGTGTGGAACAAAGTACATGCTTTGCTTTTCTTACACAGATATTTTACAGGTACTTTATATTCATTTCTTTCATTTCCTGAGGTAGAAATAGTTGGGACTACTGCAACATTTGTAAAAACAAAATTAAGTGCTCTTCAGTAGTAATTACTGTTTATTAGTGTCCCTGCTGAAATATCACAGATTTTAGAAATTAAAGGAAACCACTTACTTATTCTATAAGGACTTACGTTACTAAAGTAGACCCAGCACTTTGTTTAGGAAGTGCATGTGTCTCTGGTTATAGCCACCTGTCATCAACTCTACCTAAAACACTGCAAGTTCAGTGGAACTGTGGTTTATCTAGATTTCTGTGAACATATTGTTATATAGACAGATATTTTTTCACCAGTTATTCACCAAAGTCAATGGTCATGTTAAAATAAAATAAAATAAAATATGTGTGTGTGTATATATATATAGATATATATGATCACATCTGAATTGGAGAGTCCAATAACACTGTCTTTACTAGTGATTTTTACTAGTACCTTTACTACCAGAATTTTCTTATGATGTACCATATGGTCACATCCTTATTACTGCCTGTTCACATGCTATCTCCCTGGGAACGTCTTCAGAAGAATGGCCTGGCATGCCCTTAATTAAGTCTCTCTGTGTGGACACAAGATACAGCTCGGTGGAGAAAGAATGCTGCACATGGAAAGGTATTCCAGCCATGTGGAGGGAAATTAAAACATACTTACACTGTTTGCTATCCTCTTAAATATTCACCTAGAAGGACCATTTTCCAAGACATGAAAATAGTACAGAGTTTAGCTTTTGCAGTGAAACCTTGGATTGGGGCATAGTGTATCTTACCTACAGCACCATTCAGTTTTCTGTAGTAATGTTCTGAGACACATCTATGATTGATCGCTATTTCTCCCTTTCTGTGAAGCATCCAGCATGGTTTGCTGTTGGAAAAATGGTTTGGATGTGATGGGCAACAATTATGCCCCAGTAGGGACTGTGCTCCATAACGGGAGATTACTCTGTAATAGGAGATTACTTTGCAATGGGAGGATGCCTGTTGTGAACTCATGTGCACTAGATTTTTTCTGTTAGCTGGGAAGGAAATTTAAATAAAAATAACTCTCCTTCCTCCACTCCAGTACTCCTTGAGCATCTCTCTAGGGATACCAGTATTTCACTGTGTTAAAGAAGCATCTAATCAGCCCTCTTTTGAGGACTGCTTATAACAGAATATAATGGGAAAGACAGAAAGGGCAGGTAACACTGTAATAGAAAAAAAAAAAGTGCTAAAGTGACATGCAGCCCTCACAGTTCCTCATTTGCCTAGCCTTTGCTTGGCTATTGTCTGTCCTGTCAAAGGTAGATCTTATGCAAGATGAAATTATGGGGAGTTGAAGCCAAGTTTTTGAAGGTTGTGAAGAAAAAAAAATCTCATTTTCAGCATCAGCAACCAGGACAGAGTTAGTTATGCCTTATGCTATACCCACTTAAATATTCTCTGCTTCATTCTAGTTTGAAAGGTGCATATAAACTACCATTCAACAGTCATCCCAGTAAGTGTTCAAATGACGTCATCTTCTTACAAACTAAGGGAATCTAAAAATCCAGTATCAGCAGTATTCCTTTGGATATGAAGCTTGCAGTTGGTTACAGTCCACTTAACTTCCCTGAAGTAATTCAGGCTGCTTCCAAGCCTATTTATAAGCCAACAGTTTCACATATTAGGTGCAACAGTTTTTCTTCACTTACTTTGAGCAAGTATGATTGTTTCTTGTTTAAAAAAAACAAACCCCAAAAGCCCTTAAAAAGCACTATGCTGCTCTCTTAGGTTTTATAAAAGGTTGCTGTCGTAAGAGACATCAGGTTCAAAAAGGCAGATTGTTTTTCATCAGCATCTTGACAGTTGGTAGGAAAAAAAATCCAGAGGAAAGACTTATGGAAAAGAAGAAAAGCACAATTTTATCACTGAATGTTGTTTACAAGCTGATAAACAGAACTGTTATCAGGCCATCGGAATCTCTCACTATGTTTAGTGGGGAATGAGCACACTTCCAGTCTCTGCTGCAGATATTGAAGGTTTGCACGTAAACAGGGTCACGTACACAAGAAAGCACTCCTGCTTTTTTCTCTTTGTAATGGATACTGAAGTTGACACAGATGGTAGTAATAAGAAGGCAAACTCCAAGGCTGCCAACTGCGTCAGTCCTAGGTCTTTCAACACACCTCATCTGAAACGATAATTCCTCTTCCATTGTGTAGTACCACTGTGCCACACATCTTTTAAAAATATTAAGAAAATTATTCAGAGGACTTATTCTACCCGAAGCGTTGTTGGAAAACAATCCCTATATGTAGTATTTGAACTTCTTTTTTAATTGAGGTTGTCTTAGAGTTTTAATGTTTCCCATCAATGATCTCTCTTCAAACTTGGATTAAAATTTGCACTTAAGTTTATATCTTAGCTGATTCTCCCACTGTGGCTTGTGTTATCTAAGTGTCAGCTGTTCAGCCCTGCAGTGCAATTCAGCAACAGAAAAGGCAGGAGTGAGTGATATGTTCCAGGTGTATACTCTCTGGATAAGAATAAATGGGAATCTGCGCAGTGTAGAGAAACTACTCCCTTTCAGGTTTTAAATTGAAACATGTTAAATAAGCATAAAATTAACTGGAAAAAAGGGTTTGGGATATGAATTTTTAGATACCCTCAGAGGTTTTAATATAGCCATGACTGTGTAAAAATATTTCAAAGTGTTCTGCACTTGAAAAATCTTTACATCATTAGGCATGCATAGAAAAACCCTCAGCAGAATGAAAATTGGACTCTTGCTTTAGTGTCGACAGCAGCCACTTGCAACATTTTCATTAATGCTAGCATTGCACTGACTCAGTGCATACTTGGTGTTGCTGTTTTAAATCACTTCTGTGCTTTATGTTACATTTTTTCTTTGTTTTTTTATCTTATGTTTTGCTGGGACTAATGAGAACCACATCTTTAGAGCTAGTGTGTAAGTCCTGTGTACAGGCAGGGGAAGAAAGCCTTAATCCTTATTTTTTTAAAATGTCTTTTTAAACCTTTTCACAAAGATGTCTTTCTGATCCCTCCAAAAAATGTCACCTTTCAGTGTTTTCTCTTCTCCCCCTTGTATGTAACAAGTGTTGCATATACATATTTATAAATACATAAATACATATATATGAATAAGTTAAAATATAAAAGACCCCCTCCCTCCCCCCCCCCCCCCCCCCCCCCCCCCCAGTAATCTGTAAATCAGCCACGGCTGTGATTGATTCATACCAAATACACAAGCTGCCCTGGAGCTGGGGCCAGCACGCTGAATCCCTTCCTGCCTCCCAGAGTCCCTGCTGGGATGTTGTCTTGGAGAGCGGGTGGCGAAGGTTGAAATCTCCCCTGCAGAGGTGCGAGTGGGGTCTGATGTGTCACTTTGGGTGTGCAATTTTCTTTGTTGTATATAAAAAGGCAGGACAACCCAATACTACTATATTTTCTGCTAACTGTGATTAAGAGAAAGCTATGGCTGCAAGGGAGACCTGCTCTGGTGGATGTACGTGTTAGGAGCGTTTTGAAGGTACTTACCTGGCTGATCATCAGGACTGCAGAAGTGCCCTGCTGGTGTCTGGTTAGGCTGACACAGCAAGCAGGTCCCAAGGGTCTCAGTCCAGTGGAGGCCAAACACATTTGGATCTGTGAGGGGCAGTGGAGCACATTGTCTGGATCTGAATTTTGGGCATGGGCACCTCAGTTGCATTCAAGATGCATGACAGGTACTTCATTATATTTTAGATTTAGCCTCTTGTCCTTTATGAAACATTTAGTACACATTGGGGAAAACCAAAATAAATCTCATCATTATTTTCTTTCTGATTACTTCAGTGAACTCTATTAATTCAGGACACAAAGTACTGAACTTCAATAAGCTGAGAAAACATGTTATCTTCAATGGAATAGCATCCTATCACTGACTTCCACTTTCATAGTATTCATTTCTAATCTTGCACTTGATCATGAAAGGATTACTGAAGAAGCAAGCAAATCAAGAGCTCTCACATTCATGTCTGGTTTGTATGAAGTATGTAAAAAAATTTTCAAACACTTTTTAATTTCCCTGTGCAATTATTTATCTTTCTCCTTCTCTGTTCTGTTTCTTTTCTGATGAAGGTTAACTCATCGTGGTGCTTAAACTTGAGCTCACATTTAAATTTGTGGATATCCTCAATCACTGTGTAAGGTATGTATTTACTAAATTGAAGCTTGAAAGACAAGAGTTTTATTATTTCATTACCCCAAAATTCATTAGCAGTGATGTGCACTGTGCAGTAAGAATCTGCTTACTGAGAATTAGGAAGTGTGAACTGCTTATGAAATAGTTTTAATGAACAACAAAATAATGTACTTTGTTACATGTTTGCTAATTGTTATTGTACTTACCAACATAACTTTTATTTAATTTTTATTATTTAAGAGCAAATGACCAAGTGTTGGAAATAATTGTTTTTCTTTGGATCTACATGTACCTTGAAACTGTTCTTCCCCCTACATATCTCCACCCTTCTTTTTTTTTTTTTTTATGTATTTTCCAGTACGTAGGGAACTACTTCACTGAAATAATGCTTTCGGCTTATACCTAGAAATAGAACTACTAACATTACAAACATAACCATAAAATGAAAAAGCAAGATTTTATGTATCAGTCTTACAGAAAACAGATGAGTGTGGTGGTTAGGAAGTGTGCCTTTTATTGGGACTTTAAACGACAGCCCTTTACCTAAACTGAAAAGTTTCCCAATAAAAAGAATCCAAATCAGAGCACTTTGCAGTAGAACAAGATGAATAACCTTGCAGACATCGATGTTGAATATAAAGGGCATGTGCTGCAGGAATTAAGTGATCACATGCATTAGATACCTGCAGTTGCAAGCAACAGTTTAGCAGAAACCACCTATTTTTGTCCTTGATTTTTATTTCCAGCAGGTGTCCCCTTCTGGTAATGGTGAGGGACTCCTAAAAGACAGGGTGGAAATAGTGAGTGTATAAATATTCCTCCAGGTCTTTTAAAATTAAATGGACATAGCTGAGGCTTAAAATATCCTTGAAGTGTACACTTACAATTTTATTTAAAGGTAGAGGCTGCTTGTCGGAAACTCCATTAGATCGACAGTCTAATACTGCTAATTATTGATGGTTTGAGGCCTAATCAACAGACTGGCTTTGAGGAAGATAGGTATTACAATTTACACAATTCTGTAAAATAGCTGTTTGATAGCCTACCACATATGATGGGTATGTATTTCCCACATCTTAAGATAAGGCATTTTCCCTAGGAAGGTGCAGTGGCAATTTGTCCCATTAAAAAGCAATCAAACAAACAAAAAAACCCCACAAAAACCTCAACTATGAAAACATTAAGCCTGGTCTGACCCTAAATGTCAGCCCCATGCAAAGTCCAGGGCAAGCATATGGAAGAGAACCAATGTAATACAAAGGACATCCAAAGACTTCAGGGGAGGTCATGGGAAATGTCACCTACCTTGAACTTGATCATAATCAGTTCTAATTGTTACAAGACTCATGTTGTTTTCAAATAATGCAATAATAAAATTTCAGCTTCCTGGAACTTGAACCAAATGTTACATTTAATATGAGAAGGGTCTTTCCTTGGAGATTGCATAGTAAATGTGACTTGTTATCTTAAGTCTCAAATAGCTGTCTGCACTAAACATTACTGGAATGCTTAATATTGTTACTAAAAAGAGGACAAAAGTAACTTTCTCCTTAGGCAAAATAAATAAATTACATTTGATTATATAATAAGTTTCCATTTTTTAGAAAATATTTTATCTTTTTCTTTGTTACTTTAAATGATCATTATTAATAATAATAATTTTTACAAGTTCAAGTACTAAAAATGGCATTTTAATGATTGCAGCTTTCGGCTCAGAACAGCTATACAGTATGTGACAGCCAGCAGGAACTTTTCCAAACATGTTGCACTTGGTATACTGGGCCAAATTTTGAGCTCAAATAAATTCAAGGCACTCAAAATACCCATGAATGCTGTTCTTCTGAACTAGGTTCTTAACTTTGCTTTTTGTAGTCCACCGTGCTGTACTGGGCAGTAAGGGGGGCCAGATGGTTTTGCAGAATCCTGTATAAGAAGTAGGGTTCAGAAAAACTGTATATTTTTTTAAATCCTCCTACAAAATAAAACTTGTACAGAATTATGCATGTCTCCTATAGAATATATAACTAGACTTGAAATACCCTAGAAGGGTGATCAATCTCTCATAGCTTCTATATGTGCTTTTTTTCACAAGAAGGTACATACAGGAATTCTTTTCATAGGCAGAATGTACCTACAACTTTTTCTGTTCTTCATTATGTACTCATTATCAAGTCCCAGGCCAGAAGTGGTTACCTGACTCATGCAATTCTCTCACTTTTAAAGTGGGTTTTAACTTAACTTCTAGTCCTACCTTGACTTCCAGTTTCCCATGACATGTGCTCGCATACTACAGCTCTCTTCCTCAACAACGTGGAAGATGCTGGTGATCAGTGGTCAAAATGCCATTTGCAACAAAACATATGGTTAGATGCAATGATCTTAAAGGTCTATTCCAACCTAAATGATTCTATGAGTCTATAACTCATTCAAACAATCATTTAAGAGAACCTGTAAATGGCAAACCAGGCATTCTCCAAGGCATATCCTTCCTGGATCTGAGTAAGCCTATGGAGACAGCCTGTTCTTCCAAAGCAAATTCATTTCTTTCTGTTATTATCTCACACTCTTCATAATCTTCCCCAGACGACTGCTCAAGGGTAATTCTCTTCTCCTTTTGAGAAACTTCTAGCAGGTCATTATTGCATGTTGTTCTGCAAATCGCAGAACACACTTTTGTCTTTGAAAGTAGGATACACGGTTACTGAAGCTCATGGATTCGTTCATTGTCTTTCAAGTACAGTTGGATATCTTGTTCAAGGATCCTTTTTTTTTTTCCTTTTTTTTTTTTTTTTTCCCCCTCTGTGTGTATGTGTTGGGTTTCTGTCTGGTTGTTTGGTTTGGTTTGTGGGTTTTGGGTTGGTTTGTTTTCTCCACCACATATTAAGAGAGTACTGTAAATTTTGAACATTTATAAATGCTTCCATTTATAAATAACTTCTCCATTGTAGCTCCTGTGATGGCTAGTTTCACACTAATCCAATTAACTCTGTGTGATCTGCAGTCAGACCACTCATTGTAGAGATAAACATGAGGTCTTAGCAGCTTTCATTGCAACTAAATATTAGCACTGTTGAGTATCAGCACAATCTGAGTGTTGACACAAGCCTTTTTTTTTTGGAAATGCCATGGAATACACTTCTTGAGCCCTACTGCAGTTGAGTTACATTAGGCCTTTCTAACATATAAAAGGAGGCCCCTCCCAACTCCCCTTTTATTAAATCTTTGATTAAAAAAAAAGTGTTGAACATTTCTGGGGTGGGATGAAATGGAAATGTTGTTATTTGTACAGTCTTCATTTTCTTGGCTGTGGTAAATTTAATAGCTGTTTATTGGTCCCTGGGTTCCATTGGTCAGCATTCCTCCTTCTCATGCCCATGGAGGGCCCTGCACCTGCAAAGTCCTTGTTTTAACTTCGTGCACCTGAGGAGGCCGTTAATTCATGGTTTGTGATTGTGTCCAGAGTGAAGGCCGAAGTACAACTGCCGTTTGCATTTGGGTAATCCCGTCACTTGACAAAGCAAAATAGTTACATTTTCTGTATTTTTTCAACAGTAGCCATCTGTCTTTACTTTTCAAATATATACCTTAGAAGTAATAGTCAGAAATTCAAGGATTCTAGTTTAACAGTATTCGGACTACTAATGGTGACTGTAGGAAAGAATAGCAGTGACAACATTTTACCTGTTAAAGATGGCCTGGAAGAGGGGAATCTGCCAAGGAAATAACTGTTGTTCAACTGAAAAGACATGAGCTCATGAGATCAATTTGCAATGTTTCAAATACATAGGCTGGCATGAAAATCACTGTCTTGCCCATTTTTTTGCCAGTTTGACACTTACCCTGTTTACCTTGCTCTTGCACACTGTGCTCATCTGAGGGCTCAAACTGCATGTGGCAGAGGAACTCTTGACCTCCTGAGTGCTCTGGTTTGTTCCTGCTCTAAAACAGCCTGTTAAAATCAGCTCAAAGGAGTGGCAGTCAGATTGAGAGATGCATTGGGGAGGAGTCATATCTGCCGCCAAAATTTTTCCAGGAGCTGAAGATGAAAACCGGATGGCAAAGGACTTCTACAGCTGGAGAAGATGATTTTAACTTTAGATATATTGGTTATGCCTCATAAGAGTGGGATCAGTGTTGAGAATCTGCTACTGGCAAGGAGAAGGTGGGGGAGAAGATTTTAATTATAAACACATTTATTAATGAGTGCAGAGACATGATAGGGAGAAAGAGAGTTTTCAGTTTTTAACACATGTGAATTATTAATCATAAATGATACTAGGATTACAAACGGGAATCTGCCTGGAGGCAGAGGGCAGAAGAGATGATTTTTATTAAGCAGAGTGAGCCAATTTCTGTCCTCTGACATAAGCACACAGCTTCCATTGAACTCCATGGGAGGCCTACACTTGCATTGCAGGGCATAATTGTACTCTGCTTGTTCCATACATATTAATCATAATTAAAAATAAAGTTCAAGGCAGGGCTGAGGAATATGTGGTTAAGGCAGGGTTAGGGCCAAGGTAATCTACTTTATCAATACACATTTCCTAAGGTGCCTTGTATCTTGGCAGGCGATAAAAAAAAGATGTAATTCATATGACATGAATATACACTGATACATGTTGTGTAATATTTCCTGTTATAACACCAGTTACAATCATTTTTGTTGCTTTTAAAAGATTTTTAAAGGATGGTTAAAACAAAAAAGCTAAAAACAAAGGTTTAAAACTCCTGGGAACAACATGAGTGTTCCAGCATGATGTTTACTGAAATGCCAAGGTATCCCCTAATGTAACAAAATTAAACAATTAAATGAAACTGTAATAATTAATATTGTCATTGCATTTCTATCTGAAGTGTTAAGTTGTAGACCTATTTTATATTATGTCTTTTGGATGGGGAAAGTTTCTCTGCATTCCAATGGAATCTTATTTCTGTGCTGTGAGACTGAGTTGTCCTTTGTGATTTTCTTTAAGTGAATTTTACAGTTTTACTGACTTCGTGGATTCAGTTGTTATATCTGACATCTGTCAAGTTATTTTGTTATATATTTTGTATAACTTATTTTAGAGCTTGTGGTCTAGTCCATCATCTCGAGAAGTGGGCCGCCTTCCCAGCTCTTCTCTGCCTCTCATCACACCACTGCCCTCCTCATAGTGATGTTTGAGTACTCAGACTCTGTTTTCATCTATGTCCAGTCCTTGCTAAACTCAGACTTCTCCTTTCTTTATACTTCCACTGAAATTAGAGAGCTTTTAACACCTTGTGACCCTGACCTGAGTGCTTTAAACTGTCTTCTTTAACTAACTTTTGAGACTCTTCATGAACTTGCACTGGTAATCCACAGATTATGAGATCTGTCAGACTGAAAGTTACTTTTTATTTTAAACCACTCCTGCTGATAGGCTTGGAAGACTTTACTCTGTCCTTGTTTGTCAGCTAAGAAAGCTATTAGATTTACTTAATTACTTTCTGTTTTGAGGACTACGTATTCCAATTTAACTATTCTGATCAAGGAATTAACGCAAAGATAAGGCATTTCAGGGCATAGAAAAATTAACATCTAGATTCTGAACACCTTTAGGAACCAGTGAAATCCCAGGCATCCGGTAAGAAAATTTGTTCTAGGTCATGGGCAACCTTCTGTTGTCCTTCCCATGAGCGGCTTTGTTTCAGAGGATGTTTTGGTCGCCCTGTAGTGCCCCACAACTCTGTGTGAAGTACTTTGAGATAAGACTGAAGTCATGTCTTTCCCATAGACTTCAGTGAGACATAATGTTTTGCTGCATCTGAAAAGAGAGGGAATATCTAGACAGTGTGGGAAGAGAAAAGGACCTTCTGCCCTGACAAAGCAGGTAAGAGATTCAAGAGAGCAACCTCCTCTTCTTCCTAAATGCCTCCTGCACCGGGTCACGTATGCCATCTAGGAGAGTTTTAGGTGAAAGGAACCACTCTGTGGTTTTCTTCAGGATGCAGAAGTTGAGACATTAATAGAATGATGTGGGTTATGATACATTTTCTGCAGTTTAATGCAGATCCTAAAGCTACTAATTTAAAAATTATTCCTTTGCAGAAAAACCTTAGAATTTGCACAGTGTTCTGGCTGGAGATCCAGCCACATGTCTTCATCAAGGCAGTCTCTGGATTGCTGCAAGTTCTGAAGCCTGATTGAAATTTTTAATTCAGGTCAAAGATGTCAGATGAGATTACTTTAATAGATGTTATATACATATGTATGCATGTATATTTCCGCAAATACTTTGTTTAAACAAATTAAATTCAAAACAGATGGAACTGAGAAATACCTTATATAGTTCTTCTGTGAAGAAGTAACTAAGCTTGTTTAAAGTTAGGTAGAAAAAACTCAGATTCTAGGGAAGCATGAATAAAAGCATTAGCTGTTTTATAAACTATTGATGCATGTTATACACAAGGTGAAGTAGCCAAAGAAGAATTGAAACCAAAACATCAGGAGATGCCATTGACTTGAGACTATGCATTATGAGTGTGTTGGATAGAGACTTTAATAAAGCTGCTCATTTTTGTGAGGGGGAAATTTACACACACAGAGGAAGAAAAATCAGAAACTGATATCTTTTCCTTCAACACCTGGCCCTCAATCACTAAACAATTTCTGCCCATGTTACAAACCTTCGTAAAAGTTACTAACTTGTAAAATGCAGGTAAAGCCATAGCGCTGTTTGATGTCTACATCAGTAAGAAATATTTGTTAATTTTTAATTAGGAAATGTTACAGATGATGCATAATTTGACATAAAAGACTAATATCAAAATAGAGAAAATAGAGACACTTATTTGTTCTCTTGTAGGAAAAATAATAGGAAATATACTTTATTTTAATGAAGACACTAAAATACTTTAAAGGATTATTTATTTGTCCTTTAACAATAACTGTAATTATGCACTTAAAATACTAACTTAAGTCTATAGGTCTTGCTATGGTTACACACTCTTGAGACTCCTATGATGACTTGACCAGAGAGCACAAAGTGGTCATGGAGGTCTCTCATCTGTTTTCCCTCTGCCCTCTCCTCCCCATATGATTTAGGATCAATTTTTTTTAGGGACAATGTTTGACTCTGAGTATGTAACACATAAGCTGAACGGTTTGACTTCCCTTGCATTCTTACATGTATGTTTATCATTATTCCATAACTGTATTTAACCCATCCAAATTTGGTCAAAAGGTACTTAGTTGTTTTTTAAGGCTCTGTCCCTCCCACTTTTAGGCCTACCCTTAATTTTCTAGCAATTAGGCTTCCTTCTGCTGCTTTTCCTTTTTTTGTCCTTTTTTTGACTCTTTTGGTCCTGGCTGCCAAACAGCTCACGCAGGTGACCTGAGCACGGGGCTAGTGTGCTTACTTAGCGAGTGAGAGGTGGGTTGAAGCCCCTAGACAACAGGGAGCTGACAGCCCAGTCCTCCTGCTTTCTTAACATCTGCAGGCATTGCTTGGTGGAAGAGAAGTACTCCTGTTGTCACCACTCCGTGGCTGTTCGGTGGCTGGTGCACCGAATTGCCGGGAAGAAGAACACAGACTGCTACAGAGAGGATTTCAGGATTGTGGCTGTGTGGCTTATGTGGCAATAAGGGAATGCAGTGATGTTATCTAAAAAGTCTAGATCATGGTAAAAGGAGAGGGGCTTGGTTTTTAGAACTTTGGTTGGATATCTAATGCAGTGTTGACCTTATGGCTATTTCCTTCAGCATGAACAGATTTTCTTCTTAAGCAAAGTTTTCAGCTAATGAAGATTACAAGTGACCAATAGAGTTCCTCACAAAATACTGAATAACGTGAGTTTAGCTTGAATCAAGTTTTCTGTCTTCTGTTTCTGGATCTGTAATAGCTTTTAATGTAGAGGTAGTCCAGTAGTGAAGTCAGGGGAAGTTGTGTGTATTTAAACAAGGATATTTGCAGGCTTCAGATCTGTAATCTATCATGTTCAAAAGTTATGAAATTTTTGTTTGGAAGATGATGAGTAGTTGAACTCCTTGGTAATGCTATCTGAAGATAACTTGCTAAGCATACCCAGCTGCTTATTTAGAGAATAGATAATGTCATGCTATGTAGAGATTTTATTTAACAATCATTTAAATAAATGCCATTAGAGAAAATATCTAAAACCAACTAAAGGTCGTTTACCTAGGTCTTTCAAAATGCATTTTTTATCATACAGAAAATAGGAAAATAGCACATATTATCTGGATTGTACTTGCACTTAAGTTGCTTTCCCACTTTCTGTAATGTTCTTTCAGGATGTTAAAAAGGTTAAATTACATTAACTCATTCACCCTGCTGATATTAGAGGTACTTACTTACCCAGAATGCTTTTGAGTTGCCTTTGGCATGAAAATCAGTTTTCTTCAAAGCCACTCTCGGGTTACAACTGAAATCCCCCATGTGTAAGCAACTTGAAATTCTTACGCTAGATTGAAAATCCCTGCTTTACCAAAGTACTTGTTCACTCACTAAGAGGATTTCAATACTTCCCGGAGATTAACTCAAATGCCTTATGAATTAGAAATGGGAAATTATTCACTTTTTAAAATTCAAGTTTACCCAGATGTTTTGACATTTGTAAGAAGTTATCAAAAATGTTATTTTGCTTTAGCTGTTAGGCCTTAGAAATAAGAAAGTTACAACAATAAGAAATTAGCGTTCAGTTTAAATATTGTTAACCAGTAACGGTAAGAGTAACATGAAAAGGTTCAACCTGAATTCTGAATTGTTTGACATCTGCAATTGAAGTACACTTAGAAACCTTAAATACATATATTTTAAACTGTTTGTACAGCTGCAATGATGATTTCATAATTTCAAGTTACGGCATTTTTGATGATAGGGATGCAGCATGGCTGAGTCATCTATCAGACTTCAGAAGTAACAGAAGCTCTTCATAATGTTTTACTGAGCAAATTTCAGGACACAGTCATGCTAGTGTATACACGATATTTGGAACGTGGAGCTGTCTATGCTGGTCTTACCGTCATAGGTTTGTACATTTAAAAGTCACAAGTATTTATGATAATTTGTTCTGAAAATTGAAACCAGTTAGGCTTTCACAGGAAGACCTGAAGAACAGTCCCAAATTGTTAGAAGAAAGATGAATTCATGGCTCGCTGTATGGAAAGAAGACTGTAATTACTTGATCTGAATTCTCTTTAAAGCAAAGATTTAGATGGGATTACAATAGACACTTAAAAAAACTGTATACTTATATTGACATCGGAGAATATTGCACATCATCACTGAGGCAGGCATCGTTAACCTTGAGTCAAGTTTGACTGCCAGCTCCATATGTATCTAAACACATAATTAACACTCAGATGTTTATGCCAGAAAGTTTTAATTTTGAAGGAGAAGGGTATGCAGAGTTATGTGAAACCAATGCTTGTTTGCGTATTTGAATGTTAGAAATTTTGGGTTCTGATGTTGCAAATATTTGTGCTTATCATTAACTTCATTGATCTGTATTCATGTTATGCTCAGCAAGCCTGGGTATTTAAAGCTAGACATACGCACGCCTGTGTGGTGAGCAGGGTCCAAGCAATGCAAAGTTAGAAACAGAAAAGTTCATGCATAAAATGGATAATGTGTTTTGGGAACTCTGATGACTAAATGAAGAAAGAGGAGACTGTTTTAAGAAGCAGATATTAAGAAAGAAGTGGATAGAAGAAAGAGGCATTTGCTGGGTAAGCACAGAGAGGTACCTGACCATAACAGCGTTAAAGAGGAGGAGAGAGAATAGGAGACAGAGAAGTGGAGAGGAGAGGGAAGAGGTGTATGTCATTTGCACACACATGTTTGCAATAACTCCTTACCTTGCCTTGTCTATATCCAAACCGGACACTTCATAAACTTGTAGAAATCAACTCATTTTCAGGAACTCATTATCTGATATTAATATCTGCAGAATTTATTAAAGGTTTATTTAAAATCTCATCTACATTCTACATAAATGATAGAATGGTGATTATTTTTTTAGATAGGGCTGTCACAAAACTTGTTATATTCAATGGGAAGATGAAAGAAAATTGCATCAGTTTTCAAATCTCAGCCCTTTCTCTGGTTTTCATGCTCATATCTTACCATTCTGTCAAAATCATGGTGATATGCTTTCCATACCAACCGCGGTATTTAGTTGTTAAAGTAAAATCAAGAGATTGGATATGTACAGGGAAAAAGTTAATGGGCTAGTTTATTTTTCCAGTAGGTCACTGCAAAGTGAAAATGTCTATGTCAGATGTGATGAGAGAGAGAAGCAGTAAAGTTTTTCAGCTGAAATCTATCGTCATAAGAATTCTGCCCCCAGTAGTTCTTCTATTACACAGAGAATTAGTAAACAGATTTAAAAAATAAATAAGGATAATAGGTAATTGTGTGTAGGCCTCACAACTGATGTAATACTGCAGTATCATTTTCCCATTCTGCCCTAGAGAGTTATGGGGTATGGGCTAAAATCCTGGCTCCACTGAAGTCAATTCCAAAGCTCCAACTGTTTTAGTTTCAACTTCTATCTGCCTGCATTTTTTATACCACATTTTGAGAAAGAATATTTAATCTGAAGTAAGACAAATCAAGTAGGAATAACAAGAAAACAAAGACAGTCTGACTATTAATGCTGTTAGAAGTTTTCTTTAAAATAAAGTGACCTTTTTATCAAGGTTTTCTTTTATTCCTGTGGCATATGTTTTCACTTCCTCTTTGAATTTTAACTTCACACTTCTGAGCATGATGAATGATCACACTGAAAAAGCTGTCTGATTGTATGAAATTATTCCCAAATGCAGATGTGAAGCAGACATCAATCTCTTAAGATTTGAAATAAAATCTAGAATTAAAAAAATCTATCATTAAGTAGAATTATTTCAAACTATTTATACCAAAAGAAGAAAAGCTCCAACATTGTTCAGTCCAAATTGCTGAAGGGCATTTTCTGTGCCTTACATGACCTACTTTTAAAACCACAGGCCTTTAAAATGTCAGAATTAGTAAATTTATCTCTCTCACTATTTTATACTATTGAGGCAATGCAGAAGATTAAAATTTCCTCTATTTGCACTAACTTATCCCCAAAACAAATATACAGGATAGACAAGGCAATGTAAAGGTATAATTTCTAAAAGCTGTTGTTCTTAAACTTTATATGTAGGATGCTGTAAAATAATTCTGTAATACATTAGTCTGCAGTATAATACATCTTCTGTCTACCTATGTTAAGACTACTTTTGGACACCTGTTACCATAGAAAAATACGATCTTTAAGAAAGAACTTGAATTACAAAGCATGGACTGGTAGCAGCACTCCACTCTCGCACATGCACAGCAGCATCTCTTTTCAGAGTCAGTTTAAAGTGAAGGTTTAACCACTGTGCAGTGTAAGAAGATGAAATGTGTCTTCAATTTTGTGGATAGAGGTTGTGAATATAAAATGTGACTGTCGGCCTGTCTTAAAATAAATCTTTTCCATATTTTCTGTCAAAAAATAAGATCCTTAAGAAATATCTTTTTTCCTGAGTTTTCTATTTGTTTTTCAAATGTTGCATATAATTAAAAATCCCTCTTAGGTCAGCGTCGGTTTTGGAGAAACATTGGAAGAGTGAAGGGTTGATGCATCTTCCCTGCCTGTTTTGTGGAACAACTGTCTTTCCTTTGCTATTGCCATTTTATGAAACCTTGTCATGTGAAAGGCAACGGCAGTTTTCCACAGCTCTCAGTAACTGGAGCCCTAATACAAATCCACCAGGATTGCTCTACAGCCCTTGTTTCTAAGGTTTGCCAGAAATCAACACAAAATGCTAAAATACCTGAAAAATAATTAAAATGTGACATATTCTAGTCTTGGAAGATTAAAATATATTGTAAAAGTATCTTCTTGTTCCATACCCCTGAGAAGTAAGCCTGAAGAAACGGAAACATTATCATGCAGGAGGATAATACTCTGAGTGTATTACCTGTATTACCAGCAGTTTGGAAGTCGGTGCACTCAATGTCTCCGCACAAATCTCCAAAACTTGAGGTAATGAAGAAAAATTTAACTTTTGGTAAGTGGCTACTAGACAGGAATGTCATGCACATAACTATTTTCAGATAATGGTACCTTCTTGAAGGATCAAACCACTTCCTCTTTCAAGGCCCTTGCTTAAAGGGCTGATCTATTGTTAAGAGAGTTTTTGGAGGCAGGGTACCTACATAACTGTTTCACACATGTTTCTGCCTGTATGGCAAGGGCTGGCATCTGGGTCTGCAAGCTGGGAGCTGTGGCTCCCCACCAGAAATGAGTCCTAGAACAGAGAGGTGAGAGCAAACCGCACTGGTGCCAGAGGAGAGTGGGAAAGACAGCATCCTTGATCAGCCTCCTTGGTCACAGGTGGGGACATGTTCACAGGTAGTGGTAACAGTATTCTTGATATTACTAAGAAGGAAAAAAATGTAATGTTTGCTTTGATGATCTCTGCTTCCCTTTCTAAATATCTGTTAAGTTGCAAGCTTGAGAAAACAGTCTTCTCTGCTAATTCAGTTGTGCAGAATTGTTCGGGGTTTTTTTAGGAACAAGCTATGCAAACAAAACTTCCTGTATAAACATAATGCCTTAAACCCCTTTTTCTGAAGTCTGAGTCTATCTATGGATGATAATAAATCCCAATGGTACAGAAAAAACTGGAAAAATCTAAAGACTCAAAGTGAGAAATTTCCTGAAAGACAATTAAGGTTCTGTGAGATTTCTTTGTTACATGGAAATGACTGGTTCTTTCTCAGAAAAAATAATGACAGAAAATTAATGACAGAAAGTAATGACAAGATTCCAAATAACTGTATGCTTTACAGGACTGTGCACACTCCTGCTAGGAATTCACACAAATTATATAGTTCTGTTGTACAAGAGAACAGTTATCTCAATGACACAATTGTCCTCATCCAAAACCAGAATGTAATTAGCAGTGTGAGCCAAAGTGAACAATAACAACATCATAGATTTAAAGCTTTTAGAGCAGGTACTATATGGTTCAAAAAGTTTAATAGACTAGGAGGCTAAGTAAAACGCGGTTTCTTTTTTTTTTTCCTTTCTTTTCTTTCTTGTTTTCACATCCCCCCCCCTCTTTTTTTTTTTTATTTTTCATTTTGGATTTGATTATTTAAAGTGGATCGGTAGCTTAAGCGTAAGTGCTGCTTTTCCTTTCTGTCTCTCTGTCTCTTCCTCACCCTTTGACAAGTTTGGATTTTTTTCCAGAGGTGTAACTGAAGGTCATGCCAGCATTAGTTTTAACACCTTTTCTGTGATGCTTAAAGTGCGCAAAAGATTACAATGGCACAGGCTTTAATTTTGCCTGCACATGTTCAGCTGAGGGGAAGCAATTCAGTGAATGAAACCCATATTGTTGCTACATCTATACAGCTGTAAGTATTCGGGTCAGGTAGTTCAAACCTAGTTTAAGCATGCTTATGGGATCTGCAATCATTTACCTGTGTTGTAAGGTAAATGCATCTCACAATGTCATCTTCTGATATTCCTCTTGAATACGTCTCGTACCAGTATAGAGGAAAAACCGCAGAATCTCTGTCCTCTAATCTCTCTCATTACTGTATAGAGTGGTCTGATAAAATTATTAGTATATAACTAGTTAAATTAAAATAATCCTAGTTTTGGAAAATGTATGGACACAGAGAATCTGAGGGAATCAAAGCTCTTGGCTAGCCCATCTGCAGCAAAGCAAGGCTGTTTACAGCTTCTTACAAGTTTGAGCTGAAGCCTGTGCAGCTTCATTTATTTCACAGATATGGAAAGCTGTGGATGCAATGGTATGCAAGGAGACACAGTAAACTGGAACAGAGACATTAAAAACCAGAACCTATAGATCTCATTCCTCAGCTTTAACTGCTAAATAACAACCTTCTCTACCAAGCAACCAAAGCTTTGAGTAGGTGACTGTGTAATGGAATTATCTAGGAATTTACCTACTAAATCCTCTCCTGCCACAAGGGACTACAATGCTGGCGATGCTCTTGATCCTCCCTGCTCATTCCCATGACATGTGACTCTGCTGGCTGTTGATCTTCTGGTCTTAAGTGTGTTATCTGATGTTGAAAAGTATTCTGGGTCCTGTGCTGAGAAGATATTAATGGAGCAAGTAGTCTGGTCTAGCCAATCTCTACAGAGCAGAATAAGGGTCTCTGGCCTGTAACAACAGCGTTTGTGAGCAGATGAACCCTCTCATGTTTATGTTCAGATGAAGTGGGAAGAAAACACATATACACAATAGTGAAAAATGTCTTTCACTGTAAAATACAAGTATGGGTTTCAGTTGCTATGCAAATCCAAGTTGACTGTAAAATAATAAAAAGGATTATTTTTAAGCTAACCCATCCTACCTATCAGCTTTTCGTTGATTTGAGTCAGAGTTTCAGAGGTATGTAAAATTGCAATGACTTGTATATAAAACAGAAAACATACCTACAGGGATTTTATAGCCCAGATTTATGTCCCAAATTCTAGAGTCCTGTTTTCTTTTCCTGGGCTAAATTAGCTGATGATTTGTTTGTACTGTGTATGAGGTTTTGTTTTGTTATGTTGAAAAAATACTTTATTTTCAAACTGTGTAAATTTTTAGTATTTTTTTTAATCTTAATAAAGAACAAAAAGTTTCCTACTACTTTTGTGTAAAAATGGTGTTTCAAATTTGACCATAGGTCATTAATAAAATGGTCTTCCTATCCAAAAAGCAAGGAGAAAAAAAACATCAGGAAGTGCCATATCCTTCTTATGAGAAAAAAGGAATAGTCCAAAACCTGTTTGATACTTTATCTGAAATGTTCATGATTTAAAGCTGAAAGAATGAGAGGTTACTCTTTTCATCAGCAGTTTGTTTTAGTTTGACAAAATCCTTTTCCTACAATAAGGTGAGCCAGACCTCAACAATGCAGATTAGCTTTTTATTATTGTGTGTGGATAACAAAACTTGGAAGCTAATCTTTAATTATAACCTCTACCCATACAGTGACACAAATCCTAGTGGCACCAGGGCCTGTAATCCCATAATTGCTGTAAGATGAAATGTATACACAGAGCACATAGAGTATAAACTTTATATTTTCTGATTTTGTCTTTCTACTCTCTTCATTAATGTATAGACTCTTTTTTCCTGGACTACAGAGAAAAATATGCTATATCAGCAACCAATAAAAGCTTCAAACAAGAATGTTTCCAAGGAGACCCTACTGTTTTGGCTCTGGCATGACTTTTATTCTTATGAAAGCTAATCCCCTGCACTGAATAAATGAACTTTTTCAGAGTGTAACTTATAATTGCAGTTAAAGATTTTCCATATGGTAATAAAAATTACTAAAATATTTAAAATAATAGAGAATGTCCTTGTCATTCTGTGGCTCAGATCTGCAGTTTCTCACATTCATATTGGAACTCCTGGTGTGAGAACCATGATTTAAAATGCTTCCCCGTCGCCTGGAATTTGAGGGGGACGATGGTTACTCAGGCCAGTGCCAGCTGCAGCAGCCACGATGAGAGCTAAATTTTAACTGCATCGCAGGCAAACTTTACCTGTATAAGGAGCCTCTCTTAACTTTGTTTGTGGATGTCTTTTTAATGTCTGAGGCTGTCTGACAGCCTGATCGGAAGGAAGCAAGTGGAAGTAGCCTCCTTAGTGGAGCTGGGTTGTATACACTGATGGGGGACAAAGGTAGGGTAACAAAAAGGAAGTGGGAGGGGAGGGCTTCCTCTCATTTTTGCTCTCTTTCCATAATCTCTTTATATCCATGGCTAAAACAACTTTTTATTCTCATGCACTCAAAGTGATTTGTTATCTAGTCTGCTGCCAACACATCGCTGCTGAGGGAGCCTTCAACTCTTTCTCATCCTCCGCTCCCTTTGCTTGTCTTGGGAAATGCTTCCTTGGCTGCTGTCACAAAATGGAGAGCAACAGAGAGGCACCAAGAAGAAAGCGTTTCTGGACGCTGGAGAGGAAGAAGGCGGAGACCAGGATTTCCCCAGACATGTGGGCACAGGGGGCATGGATACAAGGAAAAATATATGCAAGAAGACAGTTAAGGTAGTTGCTGTGAGGAAATAGCTTGTCTCTAGCACGATCTTCATGTTACCCTCAGATTGTTTCTGTATTAGAATAACTATGAAAAGCAGAATATGGGCATAGTATAGGCAGTAATTTTTAATACATTTTTGTGTAACTACTTTGTTACTGCATGGGTCTGCATAATAGGTGTTGGACTGTTTTTTAACTGAATATGACACAGGCTGAAATGGAATGAAAAGAAACTTTTTTTTTAATTAGATAATTTCATCATAATAACTAAAATGGGCAACATTGCATTAAAAATATTTATTTTTTACTCAGAGAACAATATGCAGATAAAAGAAAATCTCTGACCCTACGAAACTTCTTAGGCTGTAGATACTCTGTAAGGTCTATATAAAGTACTGGAACAAAATGTTGTTGACGTAGCACTTGCAACATGAAGTGTGAAAATCCACAGTTAAACTCCAAACAAAAAGAAACCTCAAGGAAATATTTTTATAACAATGTTATTTTTAACAGCATGTATGAATTATACCTCATTGACTTGTGGTTCTTAGTTTCAAAAGTGAAAGTTGTTTTGTTCTGTTTTTAAGATATTAATTGATTAACAATCTCCCTCTTCCCAAGCTTGTTAGGGGGGGAAAAAAAAAGTGGCTGTTTTCTGTGGGAACCAAGAATATTAAATCCCAAAGGAAGAAAGGTTAAAGATTAAGAGAGGGATGACTGAAACCAGTGATTTGCCATGCTTTGTTGGTGTCTGGGAAGCCTCATTTTTGCCCTCAGCTGGTCTCCAAGCATCTTGAAAGTAAGTGCTGACTCACCACCCTAATATTTGTTAATCACATCAGACTGCATTTGTCAACAAATATTAGGTACCTTATTATAGACTGACATTGTGAGACAATATTTTCTTTGTTATCTTCCGTTTTTGAAATTTGGCTTTGTATTGCATCTGAAAAAAACACCACCAACAAAAACTGTTTTTTTGTTAAATTTTTTTGTGGCCTTTTCTGCCTTAACTGCAGTCTCAGCCATGTCTTTTGCATGTCCAAAGTACCTTTCATGTTGCCAGTGCATACAAGCTTCAACTTCCCAGAGATGGCAACTACTCAATTTCGCTCTCAGTGTGCTAATGGAATGCTAATGGTATGCTTATATTCAATGTCTACAAACCAAAGTGAAATGCATTAGTTTCACCAACATAGAAATGACCACTACACATTTAAGTCTGTTTACAATTGTTTCTCTACTTATCTAGAGAAAACAAAATAAGGCAAAAATCTGTGAATGTATTGTTACATGTATCTTAATTTGGATAGAGAGAGAACTGAGGTTCTTAGACAAGTCCTAGAAATCATGTCAAGGTACCAAATACTGTAAAAAACACACTTGAAAAATAATTTTTTATCCCATAAAGTTTTAGGTCACAAATGATTTCTTACTTATATATACTTTATTTTTATATACGTATATGATTTATAATATATGCAAAAGCCAATATAATTTTCTATTTGGCTTACATATATTAAGATGGAAAAAAAACCCAAGAAGCAAGCTATTTTCCTTCCATAGTGCCATTCTATTTCTTCTTTCCTTCCATGAGGCTATATTGCTCTTACACTCATCATTAACTTTAGAAACAAAGGTGTCAGCTGTGGGACGTGTGCCAAACTGTTAATATTGTCTTAGTTTGTTTTCTCCCCAGTACAATTGTGGTTTTGGTGAAAAACAGACTTGTGGATGGAAGACTCATTATGTGTTATACTGTGGTTATAGACAACAAAAGAAGGAAAATCGGATTTGTGACAAAAATCTGTGTAATTTTTTCTTTTACTTTTTAGAATAAAGTAGATTTTATACTAGTAAGACTCAATAAGCTGTAGATTTTTTTTTTCCTGGATTGGTTTCAATAGGTAAGGGGTGTGGTACTCTCATTTGAAGTTTCCATTGACTGAGTTCTGTACTTTCTGGGATCATAAACTCTGTGCGAGTTAAAACTGGATTTATTTGTACTTAGGAATCTTAATTTTGTATCTATAGCTGTTAGTTCAGTGTGGTTTGGCTTCTATTTTGTGTCTTTATTGTTTTCTTTGCTTTCCTGTTTCTATGAATGGTTTTGCTTTAAAGTATTACTTGCTTATTTTGAAAATCTACTCTGAGGAGGCCAAACTAAATCAAAAGCCATATCCATGAAAGTTTTAACCAAAAAGAAAAAAAAAAGCTTATTTCTCAGAACTCTGTAGTTTTTCATTTCCCAAAATCTGCACAAAATAAAACAGAATTACATAGTGCAAATATTTGTTTGACTGTCTTCTGAAGATGCCTCTTATGCCTCTTAGTGTTGGCTTTATCTTTCCTTATTCTCACTTAGTGAGCACACAATGGATGTTGGTTGCATACTTTCTCATTTAAAAAAAGCCTTAATCAGAGATAGAATTACCATTGATAAACAGGTCTTCCTTTCTCAATGTATGCTGTTCTTTTGACCATCTAGAAAAGACTAAACTAAGATAACCATGTCTCTTACTACCATAAATATTTGATCAGCTGTGGTCAGCTGTCCTGCCTGCGTCCCCTCTCAACTTCTGGTGCACCTCCAGCCTGGGGCAGTGTGAAAAACAGAAAAAGGCCTTGATGCTTTGTAAACACTGCTTAGCTGTAACTAAACCATCAGTGTGTTATCAATGCTCTTTTGGTCACAGATCCAAAACATAGCACCATACAAGCTACTGTGACGGAAATTAACTCCATTGCAGCTGAAACCAGTACACTCCTTGTTTCATAACTTTGAAATATTTTCCTCTTTGGTTATTCCATTAATTTAACATCTTTTCTTTCACACATTTGGGAAATGTAAGAATATAGCTAGGTAAGCATGCCAGTTATCTTAAACAAGTAAGTTTAAGTGTAAATTCTGAGTAGTACTTTTCAGAAACTAGCTGGTAGGACAATGGTTTGTAAGAATTTTATCATTTGTATCTTTCTTAAATACAGAGAACAGACCTAAAAGGTCAAAGAGATAAAAATTAAACAAACAAATAAATAAATAATTAGTTCAAACTGATATGTCAAGATTCCTGACGTTAGATGTAAAGGAACATTAAAAAAACCCATAAACTTGCATTGATAAGAGGAAAATGGAAAGTGAAGTCAAAAAAGGGTAAGGAGCCAGGAGAAAGTGACAAGAGCCAAAAGGCTGAAATCTTGTGCTAAAATGATAAATTTTTATCTAAAACCTCATATTTGACAGTACGAGGAAAGCCCAATTTATCTAGCAGTTTGGATCTGTTCTTGAATTCCTTTCATTTCATTAATGACCCTCACCCAATCATTCTTCCTCGATATCCTCTAACTATAATAATGTTATGTGGAGTTTCTTTTCTAAATCATAATAAAAAGTTAATAGAAAAGTAACAAAAGCAATCTGTATGGGATCTTAAGATAATTTTTGGTACAATAACTCCTTATTTATAATTAGAATTTTGAAAGCTAATACATAAACAGTTGTAATTCCCTTTGAAACTTGGAATTCAGTTCCCTTAGTTAAAAATAGAAATGATTTTCTTATATTTGCAGAATACTTGAATTCCCATTTTGTCTAAATAGAAATTTATTCAGTCTCCTCTGTGCAAACCAAAACCCTACATACTCATTAAGAAAGAAGATATGTTGTAACTGACTCACAAAATTAAAACAAAACCAAAACCAATAAACAAACAACCCCAAACACCAGTCTTATTCGTATTATTACCAACACAGTTTATATACCTTTTGCACTGGAGGCAGTAGGAAAGCCATTAAAAATTTATAAAAGCCTTTTTTAAATCAATGAGCACTATTGCTAATCAGTCAAGAGTAGTAAGACTACACTGATAATTCAACAAAGCCTCACCTATACATGAGAGAATCAGGAAGTCACAATCCATCATAAAGAGAATATGATAAAATAATGATGTGATTGGAATATAACGCAAAATGTATTCAGTTTGAAAACAAAGCACTGATGATCGAGGACTAAAGACTCTACAAATATTATCACAATTATTAAAAAGAATTAATGAGTCCTATCAATCAAGTCTTTCTGACAGTATGTGGAATACCATACTCTGCAGTCATCGTAGCCCATCTGGGGTTTTCACAGGTGTTAGTGAATTTCTTATGACTTTCCTCCACAGCAAAACTCCCCCCCAATGATCCACAGTTCTTGTTCCCACTTGAACATCCAGTGAAAACTCATCTGTCCACTGTGTTTATATCAGTTGGTCTACAGCTAGCAAATGACACAGCAGATGGCTTGCTCAGTATTTTTTTGTATTCTCAAGCAATTAATTCTTCATTAAAGATTTAAAGTTTAAACGGTGGTTTAGAATGGTTTCTCATTCTGTATTTTAGAAGAAAAGGGATTGCTCCCTCACCATACTCTCTAAGAAATCTGTTCCAACTGAAATGGGAGCATTTTTCCATTCCTTTACAATCAATTACTTCACAATAGCAGCAGTTCCTTTGACTGCCTTCATTTTTAAAGACAGGCAACTATGACTAAATTTTGTCCTGAATCCTGTTGACATAACTTAGACATGTTCTAAGAATACCTACAAGGCCTTTGGGAGAGAAATACCCAGTCTCTAGAGGCTGTTCATGCTTAGATATGATCTATGCCCTAGGTTGTTCACAAGCAGCTTTGCAGTTGAGATGCTGAAACATCAGCAGGATGTTCCTGTGGCTGGAGGATTTTAAAGATGCCAGCTGAGGCACCTAGGGAATTTGCTTCCCAAGTAAGGCAGTAACTAAGCTAACTAATTCAGCTTTGGTTTTAAATTCACGTCCCCTTCCAAGTGCCTAAAACCCATTCTGGATCTACTTCCTGGTCGCTAATGTTGTCTTCTTCAGTGATCAACCAGCTGTTAATGGAGACCTCTACTGCAGAGAAGCCATGGAGGAACTAAGCATACAGTGAAATTCTGCTCCCTTTCAAACCAGTGCAGAGTTTTGATCACAGTTTCAGTAAGACTTTGATTTCATTCCATGTTCATCATTTTTTCTTGACAGATGCAATGAAGCTATAAATTCATCCTTGTAAGCAACATGTGACTGGCTCCAAGTACCATCACATTGAAGTCTACGTGTAAAGGACATTTTTTATGGTCTTTCTGCAGAATAATTAATAATGTTTCCATATTTTAAAGGAAAATATGCATAACATACTCCCACTTTAATTGAGATAGGGATGAAAAATGAAGATTTTCATATAGATAATTGATAAATATCCATGTTTTCTAGAAACTTTCTAGTTTGTCATAAAATCCTGTACAAACAGAGAAAAAAACCCCGCCTTAAATTCATCTTTTTTTCCCCACTGTGGCAAGGTATAAATCAGCATTCCCTTATACTCGGCTTTTCCTCCTACAAGGGAAGAAAAATTGATGGTTTCCCTTTCTACTTCTCAGCTGATGAAATTTCCTGTGTCCTATTTTTGGTTCCAGGAATACTCTGTGAAACATTGTGGTGACCTATAGTTACAAGGGCAGACTCTCTGCTTTTATTATTTATATTTTCAAGTGCATAAAATTTGCATGACTAACAATTCACAAATTTAATTCCTACAACTATTTGTAAGGAAAAAAAATCCAGGAGTAACTACAAATATACAAAGAGAGCTAAAAACCAGCTGGTACGACAGCTCAGGAGAAACTAGAACTGTCTGCGAATTGCTCAGTTTGTCTCCAGGTATTCTACTGCATCTCTTTAACTGCTGAAAAAAAACAGCCCTGAATATTTTTTAATTTCCACATAGGGCAACAATAACTCCAGGGATTTTAAGATTTCTTTGGGCTTCTGATTTTGCAAAGAGATTTCAGTATGAATCTTTAAGGTCTTCAGGGTAAAATTAGAAGAGTAACAAAGACTTATCTATTTTTTAATTTATATATTAAATTATTGAAGACAGCTTTATACAGTGTAATAGTATTTCATCAGTTTATCATGGACAAAATGCAGTGCACAAGTGCTTGTGTGTAATTGTTTGATCTTCGCAGATACTGAAATGGAATGAAATCATATCTCTGATTGGTATATGATACTCATATAAATGTAGATAAGGCCAAATCTTCCACATAAGCATCTCACCTTTTTTTTTTCTGTACGGATAGGCTACTACAACATGAGTCAAACAGGCTTGATAGATGACCTTTATCCAAGTGTAGTACTTTACACCTTTGTGGTGAGCTTTACATGTTGACCAAGCTACTTGTAAGCCTAAAATTTGTAATCGTAGTTCATTATGTATTTTTGCAAATTCAAGCCAAAAGCTATTGACAGGGAATTGCTGATACTGCAGGTAGGACTTGTTGCAATGGTGAAAGAAGTTCTTCTGCTCGTGAATACTTCAATAAATTCTTTGGTTTGTGTTTCAATTTATATTGCCTTTAATGTACATATGTTGTCAAAAAGCATGAGAAAATACTTCTGAGGAAGTAAAATGGTTAATTTTTTTCCAGCAAAATAAATTCAGATTGTGGAACAGCATGTCAAGAGGGCTAATATTTAAGAACGATATGGGTAGAGCTTAAGTTTTATTTGATTAATTTTATGTCTTGCTGTTGTTGTTTAACCCAGCAGGTAGCTGAAACAACCACACAGCCATTCATTCACTCTCTCCCCTCCCCGCAGTGGGATGGGGGAGACAATAGGAAAAGAAAAAGGGTAGAACTCGTGGGTTGAGATAAAGACAGTTTAATAGGACACGGGGAAAAAAAAAAGAATAATAATGCTAATAAAAATGATAAAAGAATATAGAAAACAAGCGATGCACGGCACAACTGCTCAGCACGCACTGATTGATGCCCAGTTAGTTCCCAAGCCATGGCCCCTCCCTGGCAACTTCCCCAGTTTATATACTGAACATAATGTTGTACGGTATGGAATATCTCTTTGGTCAGTTGGGGTCAGCTGTCCTGGCTGTGTTGCCTCCCAGCTTCCCATACACCCCCCTCCTTCTTGCTGGCAGGCCAGAGCACGGGAAGCTGAAAAGTCCTTGACTGCTTAGCAACAGCTAAAACCATCAGTATATTATCAACCTTTTTTCAACCCAAATCCAAAACACAGCACTATACCAGCTATGAGGAAGAAAATTCACTCTATCCCAGCCAAAACCAGAACCTTCAACACACAAAAATACTGGTTTTAATATATTTAAGCACCACAAGTCCATCACCATGATTTGATTTGCTGTTTGTAAATGCACTGTGAGGAAAGCAGAGTGAACTATCAGAGATTAACATCTTCACTTGAATCAGCCTATTAGCTTCAGACTGGATAAATGGAGACATGGCGCATGATGGTTTTGAAAAGCTGCTCTTTTCTGTTGATTACCATAGTGTACTGCAGTTGTAAAAATTATTTTATATAGTAATGTAAATATAAATTATGAATAGAATTTAAAAAAAACGGGCAAAATATGCTGAGTGGGCAGTAAACCATCACTGCTTAGTTTCCTGTTATCCCGTTACTTCCATTCATCAGAACTGTGAAATAAGTCTAGACAAAACTCTGTTTAATTTTGGGGTATTACTAATTTTCAGCTACTTTTGAGACAGCCTCGTCACATTTTAAGAGAACCTGGCCAAACTATTGTTTTAGGTGGTGATAGCAGGAATCCTTATTGGGCTTGATTTACAGCTGCATAAAATTTTGCCCATCTTCATTATGCTTCATTGTGAGTCTTGGGGCTTATTCAACCCAGAACTCAAATTTAAACACAAAACTTTTGAATTTTTATGAAAACAAACCTAGAAAACATCAGAGAAGGTCCCAGTGCATTGGGGTAGCACGTAAGAGAGAACATGTCTCATTACTCATTTCCTTTTGTTTTTTCTCCCCTCTATACTCTGTGCAAACAGCCCATGAGACAGCTGCAGTAAATCTTCTGAAGTTTTGCATAATGAAGACAGTTAAATCAAAGTCTGATGTTGTTTGAGCTACTCATATAGCCGATTAAACAACAAAAAAAATATTGTATTTGTTTTTTTGACTTCTACTAAAAACCAGCTACTATTTCTCCTTTCCCATCTCTATCTCCTTTTTACTTTTTCTCCCGCCTTCCCTTTTTGTCACCATTAAAGAAAAGAGGAAGGCACACAAGCACTCAAATCTAGCAATTCCAGTAAAAGAAGTATTTCTTTGCAACAGTTTCAGTCAGCTTCAGGCTTTTTGGGAATCAGCTTGAACTTTCAACAATGTTTTCAATTGTCAAATAATTGTCAAATCTTCTCTTCAAGAGCTGGAAACACATGGGAATAGGGCTTTAAGGATAGGGTATTTTTAAATGGAGGATATAAGAAAGAATTTATAGTGAACCTACAGTATGATGGAGACATGGTGACAGAAATCTTAAGCCAAACAAAAGAAAATAAAATATATGTGGTAGGCTGCCAAAGCATAATAGAACTGTTCCTCTATTTCTCAAAATTTATGTGTAGATGGCCTTAAAGAATAGACTAACTTGAAATACAGGAATTGAAAACAGAGTATTTTTCAGTGTTTTTCTTGGTTGCAGTTAGAAAAGGTGATTAATGACAATGAGTGGATTTATCTTCTCAACAACTTTCTTTGGTTTCTTGGTGTTGAAATAAAACGCCACGAGGATAAGATTAGGCTACCAGCTGAATCTCTGGCAGACGCCAAAATGCAAGGTCAGAGAACCATGGTTTTGCAGGCTTTCCACCGAGGAATTTTTCAGAGTCTCAGCTTTTCCGAAGAGGTGTATGGATGGCCCGTGCTGTGGCCCTTGTTCCTGGGCACCTCACTGTGCCTGCTGCTGTGCGATACAGGTGGGGCTTGAAAGCAAGTCTTGGCGCTGGGCTAAGAGGTGAGCTTCTGTGGGACAGTGGCAGGCTCTGCTTGAGATAAAATGATTCATTGAGGCTAACATAGCTCTGACATCACAGCTCCGGCCTGACCTGACAATCCTGGTTTTCCATCAGTTGTGGCTAAAATACTGGCCCACAGAGCACACTCGGGCCCCACACTCTGAACCCGCCTTTCATAGCACATTACGCACCACGCTCAAACAGCCAGCAGGTCTTTGTCCCAGGGAGAGCTGCCAGTATAAACACTCACGCACCTTTGGTGAATAGTGAGGAAGCCTTCCTGACTGTGCTCTGAAAAGGAGTTATTATGGAGAAGCAGCACTCTGGTCAGTTTTATAGGTCTCCGCCGGGAGTCCCCGCTAAATACCTGACTGCTAACTAACACCTGAACTGGGGGGATTCCACACAAATCACTTTGCTGGTGAACGGCGAGCCTGAACTAATAATGTATAGCGGTACAGAAATGAAGGGCTTAACTATTTCAGAAATGAAACAGCCTGTGTGTTTTGCGATGTGAAGCTGTAAAGAACATTCGCGGCTCGCTCTCGGTGAATGGCTTTTTCAGACACATGCAGGTCAACGTGTGAAGATGTTTATCAAAGCATGCAATGGTATGTTATGTACAGCTAGTTACGGTTTGAGTGGTATTGTTTGTCCATGCATTGCTAAAAAGCTGGTATGCCCACATATCTGTCCGGAGAAGTAGTCAAGGTAAATCACAGAATCAATGTTAGGGGTTGGAAGGGACCTCCGAAGATCATCTGGTCCAACCCCCCTGCCAAGGCAGGATCACCCAGGGCAGGCTGCACAGGAACTCATCCAGTCGGGTTTTGAAGGTCTCCAGAGAAGGAGACTCCACAACCTCTCTGGGCAGCCTGTTCCAGTGCTCCGTCACCCTCACAGTAACGAAGTTTCTCCTCACGTTGAGGTGGAACTTCCTGTGCTGCAGTTTGTGCCAATTGCCCCATGTCCTGTCACTGGGCAGCACTGAAAAGAGACTGACATCCATCCTCCTGACAGCCACCCTGCAGAGATTTATAGACATTTATAAGATCCCCTCTCAGCCTTCTCTTCTCTTCAGACTAAACAGCCCCAGGTCTCTCAGATTTTCCTCATATGAGAGAAGTAGCGTAATTACATTTTGTAATTTGATTATATGCAGAAGGAGTGCTCTTCTGGTTGATAAAATACTATAGACAGAGAAGGTAAGTCTAGTTCTGGTTTCTAGAATATTACTTCTATGTAAATGTTGCACCTAGTTTTGCAGCTTAATGCTTTGAAACAATTTGCAAAGATAAAAAGAACTGGCATGATATGCCAAATATTACTCATCACTTTTCAAGGTTAGTTCTTTCAAATGCATTCAGCAGGCCAATGTCTGCTGTGTAGAAATAGTTACATGCAAATAAAAAAGTGTTGCCAATTCCTACTCCCTGATGCTCCTATTCTTCTGGAGACTCTGGTCAGCCCTTCTGCATAAGTGGAATCCTGGAACTGTGCAAACCCCAGGAGATCATCATAATGCACAAAACAGGCAGTACCACACAAACTGATACTTGATTCATAGTTGTATTGTTACTCAAAACACTGCAGGCCTCTAAAGTCTACTAACTTCCTCTCCCTTTTATTGCTGAAAGTATTGTCACTCTGTTTTCTTAAAATGTTCCAGAGCTGGAAAGGCTGAACTACTGAAAAAGTGTAGAAAAATTAATTTCCATATTAATCAACTTATGTTGCACAGGCTTTATTTTCTTTTAATATGACTTTTTCTCTTAAGATAATATATTATTAATTTTTAACTCAGAGCATATTGACGGTCATTGAGGATTGCTTTTTGACTCCGGATCCTAAGAAAGAATCCCTTGCTTGCCTCCCTAAGAAAGAATCCCTTGCTTGCCTCCAAGAATAAATAAGCATGCTCTGTTGCTGTCTACTTTGCCTTTATGCTATCGCTTTTAATTACTCTTGCTGGTGTCCCTTGGTTTATGCAAACTAGGAATACAACAGAAGGGAGTACCTTACTTCTGAAAGAGCAGAAGTGTCTTGCTGAACAAACTGGTTTTAAAACAATTTCTATGTACTCATGCCAGTATACAGAAAGTACTTCTGCTGGTGTCAAGCAGAAGATGCACATCTGTTATCAGATGAATTGCACTTACAGGTAACCTTGACATGGCAAAACATTTCTTGTTCCCTTCAGAGATCTTGGTCAGTGCTCTTAAATAATCAAAAATTTGTAATTGAGTTCTCTTTTTTTTTTTTTAATTTTTCTGAAAGTAATGCAATTTGGAGTACTCTTAGTGAAACTACGTAAGTTTCCTATACTTCCTTGATGAGGTAGGTAATGGTGTTCGTCCCTGCTGTTATCCAGGTTTCCAAATACTTTCTTCTATCAGACTGTTTGCAATTAATTGCAGTTTGGCCAGGCTATTTGAGCCGATATTCCCCATGTACTTTCTGGAGGCAAAATTCTGTTAAAATGCCCAACTGTTACTCTGAAAAAGACAATAGAAAATAAATTATTTCATGATATTAAATGAATTCTGTAAACCTGTGTTTGGACAGCTCAACCTTTATGCTAACAGCAAAAGTCTGAAATTCGGCTGGAATGAGTCCCTTGTGTGAAGGATATGGTTTTCCTCTTTACAGGATCTGTGAAAGACCCAGTCAGGAGCTGTAACAGGCAACGTGCACATGTGAACATCAAGCAACATGTGCAATGTCAGCTACCTGTGAGCAATATTTTTCTGAGCCATGGTGGGCTGATTGGTGAAAGTAACAGGAACTGAAAAGTGCAGTGAGATCCAACTGGGATAAATCATGGCATTTCTCTTTCCATGGGAGTCAATCACTGTAAGAGAATACTTGTCTGAAGCCTGCTTTGTTTTAGGCATCTAGAGGTCTTTTGTGGCTATATTAGTTCTTTCAGTCCTCCCACTAGCAATAAGAAATGACCATCATTTTTTCTGGTTTTATTTTTTATTTACATTTTCTCTTCTCTGACATAAATTTAAGTAAAGAATATTCTCACAACTTTCTCATGGGAAGGTAAAAACCTTGATGTATTTTGTGAATATGTAATACTGTTATGAAGAAATTAGTAACTACAAATTTGAACACAACATTCTCATTTTACCACACCTGTAACAAATTGAGGCCTTTGGAAGATAAGGAATATATAGCGAGGAAAGCAATAACCTTACTGATTAAGATTTAAAATGCTCCTTTAGCACAGTTTTACAACTTTAGATAATCGTTTAACTTTCACCGATTAAATTCCTCATACGTATGACAAAAGTATTAATGTGGTTAGAAAGTAACTATAACAAAAGGCTTTGTAATGTTCTTGAAACTACAAGAGAGAAGGTGATAAAAAGTATGATCTAAATAGAAAAAATGCACATATTTGGATTAATACTGGGAAAGAAATCCTTCATCTTCCTTTTTTATCCAGTTACTAGACAAATCAAAATCTATTCTATTAATATCCTTACTACCTGGATTTTATTATGACAGATATATCAATACAGGTGGAGGTTGTAGAAGGAAAGCAAAATCAAGTATGTAATATCTATATCAGCCACTGCTGTTGGAAACAGGTCTCTACTTTTGTCTTCCCTGAGATATGGAAGGATGACTTTTATTTTCCATAATTACTTGTAGATTTTGATATTGATATTGATATTTGATAGAATATGTCATTCCAAAAACCATGTTTATTTACTACTTTAGTTCTTACAGACAAGAAGTACCTTCCTCTGGTATTTCAGTTTTTCAGTGCTATTACAAGCAGATTTAATCTTCTGTTCTAATCCATGATCTTTATGTCAGCAGTACTGCATATGCATAACTGTTATCTGCTTCTACACATAAAGGGACTGGATTCTTATTTTGACTGCAGTAGTATTTGTTCACTGTAACTCCTGATTGCAACAGGTAGAAATTGAATCACCTTGGCCACCAGTTCCTGAAGTATCACAACAAAGCTTTGCTTGGGTTTTCTCAATGCAAGGTATGTGTGGAATAAGATTCATTATGGCATGAGACTGCAATCTGACTCTGAACCGACGTGAATCAGCAAACCATGTGCTAAATTCCTTTAATTTAGTAAATGCAAAGTAAATTCAAATAAGTTCATCATTTATCCTAGTAGTCTCAGTAAGTCTGTCACTTTTGTTTTTCTTAAAATGCTTTGCAGCTAAGTATTTGCAGAAAGACACATTTTTAAAAAACAGGCTTTCTGCTTCAATACCTTTCTGTTTTTTTCTCTGTTTTTTTCTCTGTTTTAAGTCTGGATTATATTTCTAGTATCTCACATTTTGTCATTATCCAGAGCATTGTATATCTTGTAAAATGCAGTTAGAAACGTTAGAGCACAGGAAGTTCAGATGATTGTCATTGAAAAGCTCACACTACTTGCATGTCTGTATTTTGACAGAAATAAAAAACCACTTGGTAATATTACTACTAGATTATGTGTTTAAACAAACAAAGAGAACAACCGAGGCCTCTGTCCATGTTATTCTGCTTCTTTTCTCTGTTGTGTACCGACCGATAAGAAGAATATCCATTAAAAACTGTAATCAAAATAACTGTTACTTGCAAGCACTTTCAGCAGTTAATATCTTTATTTTGCAATTCGTTTGATTAAAGATTATCAATGCAGGATAATCCATATGACCTGCTTAGCAATTCTTTTATCAAGTTTTCATGGCTTAACCTGAAGAAGTTCAAATGATCCTACCTGTCAAGTTTTACTAACCTTTGTCTGTCTTCAGTTCAAGTCACTACCGTACAAAAGCATATGCACATGCTTTACCCCCAAGCACCGTGGTCACTTCTGCTCAAAATCAGTAAGGGTGGGAGGGAATCAAGGGAAATGGCTTCTCCTGTGCCTTAAAGCTGATTAATGTTGATGTGGAAATGAATTCAAGCATTTGCGTGTTCTCTTCCACTTTAATGTTCTGGCTGCTAAAGGATGCTGCCTTGATGAATGTCATTGCTCAATCCTTATGGTACAATCTTTCTTCTATATATTTTTCTAGTATAATAGCTTTCTTGAGATTTTAAACATGCTTTTCAATTCTTTTTTGCTTACTCTCATTTTGAAATGTTGGCAAATATATTTCTTTTGGGCCTAATCCTTCAAGATGCTGGGAGAGCATAGTTCCTACTGGTATCAATAATATCTCCTCCAAATCCAGCAAGGTGTTTGATTCCTTTCACTGATCCTCTTCATTTTGACAGTTTGCCCTGAACTTATCTACAATCATTTTACTTTGTCAGGTATTCATAAATGTGTTTAAAAATGTGCACACAAACATAAATGTGCACTCTTAGGAAAATACTTAAGCTGTCTTTATGGGGGCAACTCACTAGCAACAGTCCCACAAATTGTAATACTGCAATTAGCTCACACTGTCCTGCACTGAACTATAGTTCTCAAGTGTAAGCAATCGCCAGTCAGCTAATGACAGTAACAAAATGGTGGTTTGGTTACTAAACTACTTCTCCAGCAGGTTCAAGCTTGAGCTTCAACACATTCTTCCCATTTTATAGGAACACTCAAATTCTAATGGCACTGATATGAAAGGACCTTTATGCTACCAGCAGTACCTTTAAATCAGGCAGCAACTTCCTGAGGTATTATTCAAATGCTATTAAATAAACAAACTTCCACTTATTGAAAAAAATGATACAATTGAGTGTATAAACCATTATATTATGCACAGCCTGTCTAAAGCAATGTGATAAACAGAAATACACCTTTTATAAAAAGCAAACAGTAAAGCAAACAAACAACAAAACTCCAAAGATATGGGAGTGTGAAGAATCTAAGAGAACACCACTGTGAAGAGACAGAAAGAGCCCCAGAAAAACGCTATTCATCAATGCAGGCAAACCGAAATTATTTTGACATGGTCTCAACTCAAAACTGGGAAAATTGATCAGGCAGATTCATTGGTTCACTATAACTTGTACCTTCACAAGTGCTGCCATACTCTTTTCCTTTTTGTTTTCATACATGCAAGTTTTTTGATCCTTTCCCAGGTGAAGAGTATATACATATGTGAATAAAATCACTGTTTGCCTATTCAACACCTTCTTGTCTTTGTGATTAATATCTTATCACTGGTGAGTCAGCTGATGAAGATCTTGAACTGAAAGAACACTGAGTTGCTATCATCACACACTGAGTTGCACACATCATGTTGTGGAGCAATTAGAGGGAATGATGTCCTTCTCAAATGTCTATAATAAGGCTGGGTATAGATTTCTGTATTCAGACTTGGAAGACTTGAACGCCAGGTAGATTCACTATCTGAGTGGCTTGGGAAGCTGGGTAGAAAAATAAAAATATGATTAAGACTCTGGTTATGATATATTAAAATAATTAATAATGAAACGAAAAGTTAATTCATATAAATGGTGACAAAGAGGTTTTTGATAGACTTCTCATGTATACATTTAAACCTTGTATGAGAAGGCATAAGGAAACGTTGACAGAGATCTACCTGTACTAAGACTCACAGCAAAGTATTTATTTAACCTTGCTTTAGTTTATGGGAGAGGGAGGGAGAGCAGGAAAAGGAAGAGAGCAGACTTGACACCTTGGGTCAATTTTTGTTTCTTCAGGGGTGGCCCAACAAAGCAATAAATGTTGACATTTTCGGTGAACAAAAAAATAGTCTTCTGTGTAAGTGGAAGACAAGTGGGAGGAAATGAAAGCTTAAAAAAAAAAAAAGCAGTACTTAGAATACCCTTATGGGACTGAACAAATTGAAAGAAACCATTCAGGTGGTTAGGGATGTGAATTTAGATGAGATCTCTCCTGTTTGTGAACTCTAACATGGCTACAAATATGCTAAAGAAAACAAACAAAAAAATTATTAAACATTAATTTAGGTTGACATATAATAGGTACAATCACAAGCAATGTCAGCTTTTACAGGCCAAAAAGGATTATGCAGTACAAATAGCTTACACATCCGATAGCTAGTGGAAAAACATTGCTTCCTACCATTGGTCTTCCAAGAGGGATGAGCCTATTCAGCCCCAATATGGAAAAACACCTATTTAATTTTCAGAAAGATTTTGGTATCATAAAAATGCATTCATCACCTGTCTATCACTAGATTTCCAGCTTCATTATTTATATCAAATATTCACTTTTAAAACACAATGGTAGTGAATAGGACCATACAAGTTTAAATAAGAAAAAAAGTCCAAAAACAACAACAACCAAAAAATGCCCAAAACCTAATATTTTACTATATTTCTTGATGTGCACTGGAGCAGTTTTGTCAGGTGTATTACGAACACTAGCAAAGTCATCAAGTCATCAGTATTTCTTACATTCTGTTCTTCTACATGTGTAGTTGCAATGTATTAAGCGCCAGCATGATACATATTTCTGACCAAACTCCTCAGTTATCAGTGAGGTTAAAGGAAAGGTGTACACTGCCCAAAGACTTCAAGGTCTTAGAGTGGACAGAGGTGTAGTCTGTGTTTTACTATGTAGAGAAAAAATTCACCTCAGTGACAGTAAATTCACCTCTTTAGATCCTGCCTATTAAAACAAGAAAGATAGGTTTCACCTCAAAGGAGTGTACATGTGCACTAATTAGTTTGTCTAATATAAGTTAGGAGGAGTGATCTTGGTGGTTGGGCACTGAACTTGGAATCTGGAGATTTGAACTCAGTTTGTTCTTAACTGTGAAATTTTTTGTGTGCAGAAATCTTTCACAGATCCCCTGATCTATTCCATGCTTACCATTCTAGTCCCGAAGCACCATTAGGAGCTCCAGGAAGGCCAGAGGGGAGATAAGCTGGATAAATACAGTCACAAATATTTCTGAGTGGAGAAAGTTATGGAGATTCACATGCTGTATGGATGAGCTGGAGGAATTGTCTCAGACCAAAATGTCATTTGAACAGTACTGACTGAAAAAATAGTAGATGATACATTTAGCAAGGAGTGAACAGAAACAAATGATTTTCAGCCAAGCAGACTAAAAGTAATCAACACCAAAAATGTCAATCTATTTTGTAGTATAGCTTGTCATTTCAGTTTGTCCAAGAAGAAAAGAAGGGGCAAATGGTAAAAGTTATTTAAACAAACAAACCAAAAACTCTCAAGAGAAACCAAAGATAAAAGAAGTGAAATCTGTATGGGGAAAATTAGTAGAATTATTTAAAAAATAGTAGATGTGATTAAGTAGGATATAATAAGGACAGGCAAAACAACATCGTAGATGGAAGAAATGCCTCATGAATCTCATAGGGAGCTCTCTGAAGAAGTCAGTAAACTTTCAAAGCATGACAATAAAATATATAAAATAGGGTGTGCTGAGGTAAACCAAAAGGTGCATTGGGAGATAGCTCCACAATGGAAGGAATTTCCAGTAGAGTCTTTGGAGTCTATGCCGGCACTTTCAGTGTTCAGCATATTCACAGGTGGTCTGGGAAAGGAGAGGAAAGAGAACAAAAAAAGACAAAAAAGTTGTTATGAAATAAAATTATTCCACTGTATGAAACCCAGATCATGCCTACATCCTGTTAAATACAGGCAGCTCCTTTGCCAAGGATAGTAAAACTAGGAAATGCAAAAGAGGTGCCAACAGGAATGAAAAATTGGTGCAATAGTTTCTGTTGGAGAAAGGTGCAATTGATTAAAGCTCTCCTACAGAGGGAAAACATGGCTGAGAAGAATACGTAAAGGTAGAAGGAACCAAATACACTGAGAGGGTACACCAACAAGCATTCACTATTGCTTGTATCAAAAAACTCACGTTAGGCAGAAGTGTTAAAACAAGTGAAAGAATTACTTTTTTACACAGCATGTAATTTATTTACGGGAGTCACTGCCTCCGGATGTTGAGAGTGCTGGAAGTAAAGAATGGTTCATAAAGGAAATAAACTACTCTGGGGATCCTGAGAACAGAGATGCAGTCTCCCAAAATAAGGGAGGTCTTACCCAGGTGGGACTCTTTCCTCACACGCTTTCCCTGAGCGCCTGCTCCTGGCCACTGTCGAAAGACACCCTTTGGTCGAAGTCAGCGTAGGGGGTTATTAGCTGTGTACCTACAGTTACAGAGGAAGATTAATGATTACTAAATGTGTAAAAGTGTTCTGTAAAGTGTTTCAGTTTTAATAAATGACAAAGCAAAATGAGACCACTCTTCAGTGATATTAGGCAGTCTCCTAGGAGTAAATTTTGATGTAAGATACACCAAATTGTGCAGAGGAGCTCTAGTCACAACTGAGAAGCAAATACTGCATGTTTTACTCACCATAAGAAATTGTACACCTTGCTACCTTGTACTTCATGATCATTTACACTGGAACACAAAAAGGTTTGTAAGAAATGCTGTGGTTTGGCCTGTTTGGTGCTCACTTGCCTTTGTCATCTTTCTAACTTCTACGGTTACAGTTTTTACTCTAGCCCTTCAGAATCATGAGATTGGGTAAAACATTCATGTGACAATTAAGGTTCTCGAGGTTTTGACTTTCTGTAATCTAGACCTTCTAGACTCACATCTCCAGCTCTTCTCCAGATCTGTAGGATTTAAAAACGAACACTTTAAAATGTGAAGATTTAGTCCAGAATTGGATCAATTTGGGGGTAGGGGTGCCCACCTCCAAAAAAGTGACAATTGCTTTATACATAGGAAAATTGTGAAACCTACCAGCAGCATTACAGTACAAATTAGTATAAAAGCTATCCAGGTCTCTACAGAACAGTATGCTTGGAACAAAGATGCAGCTAGAAGTATGATCAGCTTACATCTTTTTAATGAGTCATTTCCCCTCTTAGTAAGTGAGTTTTTCCCTAGAAAGACAAAAATGTTCTTGTTGAAAATGTTGTTGAAATTATTGTAATGTTTAGCCACATGTGCTCATTCAGTCTTGCTGTTAAACTGACAACTGGGAAGACCCTCTATTCCCATATTGCACTGTCCTTTTCGGAACAGAACTGAGGTCCTACCAGGGATCCCAGTCACTGGTTCTCTGATGCGCATGAGTTAAATTGTACTGCCTGAGACCCGGGGCTCTGGATGGGCGGCTTGAGTCAATATTATCTGCAGTCAACAGAAGACTCTCATTGATTTTAATAGCACGCTGGGACTGTTCTTTGGCCCACAGTTTGGTCTTTGAAACAAATAAACGGAGTTGGAACACTGGCTTTATTTTAAGCTGTAAAATTGGTGTTAAATGTATTTGAGGTTAACCATATGTTAATGACATTAAAAGAAAGATTGAGTAAGTCAAATAAATGTAAATGATAGCTCTTGGAAGCATTTAACCTGTCTGTAACCATGACAAGAAAGTGAAATTTCTCAAGACCATTTTTGGTTTCTGTATATAAATTAGTTGAGTTTAATTGAAATCCTTCAGAACTTGACTTTAGCATAGTTCACTGCTTTTACCTCGAGTTTATTAAATTTTTATGTCTTCCATATTCTATGCATTTAGTTTTCCAGTAAATGACCACAGTACAGTAGTTTCCCAGCAGTGATGTAATACTGCAGAAATAGTCCAAGCTGAGTTCACTTCAAAGTGTTACATTTTTGTCTTTGTTTCTTGCTTTTAGTTTATTTTTTCCTGCAGAAAAGGGTTCTGGGCTGTTTAAAGTTTTTATAATAGGAAATGTATACAGAATATTGCTGTTTATAAACAGCAGTAACTGTGCAACTGTTCCAATGCTTTACTCATTGGGTGTGAGTGTAGAACCATCAATATTCATGCAGATTTTTAATATAATCAGGCTTTCTGACTTAGATGATCTTTTTTTCTGGTTTTAATTTTAAATGAAGGCCTAGATAAAAGGCAATTGCCTGAAACTCCATGATAAGACAAAAGGCAACACACTGATATCTTTCTCAAGAATAAATTAATACACTTGAGAAAGCTCAAGCCTTTGTGTCTGCTTGGAAACTGGCAGAAAATACTTGTGGTATCACTTAGTGCAGGACTGTGTGGATAAATTAAGCTAGAGGAACAACACATCTTTATTTTGCTAGAATTCTAGTTCACTTTCTGTTGGACTGTGATTAAAGGACAGCAGTTATCAGCATTTTGATATCGGTACAACAGAATTATCTCATTATTTTAAGAAGTCACATTCACAGCTTCTTTTCAGCCACAACCTGTCCTTCTCTAAACCACCCTGTCACATTGCATCTGGCGTGTGTACCTCTTTTATCAGGCACCAATTTTTTCTTTTCTTTTTACGAAGGATTGAGTGAATAGTTAATGCATTTATTGTGTAAAATTATAAATAAATGTAGAACTGATCCCTGTTTATTGCAACACTTTCTCTGGGATGGGAAGAGGCAGTCATACCTAATGCCAAGAAAATGCCTGCTTTGGCTCAAGACTTTATTGTAAGCCATTCTTGAGCCAAGGACATTTTGAGGACTAGATCCAAGTCGGTATGGAGATGGCAGTGTATAATATTTTGTCAAAGATGGAAACTTAACAGTTGAATTCACTTTATAATTATTTAGTGCATATACCTTGTCAATGTATTAGGCTTCATTTTCATTTTAAAAGTACCCCAACAGAAGAGGGAAGGAGGAGTCAGAAATATTGTGACTGACCTCAAATGCTATTCCTGAAAAAATATTTGTGATGACAGTTACCAGCTTGTGCCATGTAGCTCATGTAGCTTTAATTTTTTAAGATTATTTCTTGAAATTATCTATTTAGAATACAAGTGGACTTGCTTAGGTTTTGTATGTCCTTTTTTAATGGGAAAAACAAATAGAGAGAAAAGAGCTCACATGCAGATCTCAGTATTAAGGAGTCTCTTGGAGTTAAGCAGAAGGATTTTCACAATTACTCTTTTGCAGTCATGTCTTTCTGTATTATTGTGAGTTTAGATTCATGTTAAATTTTGGGCATTGTACCATGAATTGGGATGAAGTTCTGTGTTTGTTTCTCACTGGAACAACAGTCTTGATTTTGTTGTGCCTAATCCAAAGCAGAAGTGAAAAAATGACTTCTGGTTTGAGCTTATTTGCTAGAACCACTGACATGGATTCAGATTCGGAAATCTGATACTGACTCACCTAATCCATCTGCCTTTTTATCTGTAGAAATAGAGATTGGCAGAGTTCTAACACTGTGAACCAAGGAAGTATTTCTATCTGCAAGTATAAACCGTATATACATTATGTGTCATTCCCAGGCCTCCTTTACATGCCTTCTGGGTTTTTCTGGGGATGTCAGGTGTTTGCTTTCCTGTGTTTGAATCTGGTAATCTCATAATCTGGACTATTCTGCAAGTGTTCCAACAGATTTTGTATTCTTATTTATCCAGCGCACCTAGGAAGTGCAGCCACTTACTGTGCATGAGTGGCATTAAAAAAACGGAAACCGTATTTGTCATACGAGAACAATTACAAAATCTTAAAATATCCCCAGACTATTTTTGAGGTAAACACCACACATATTTCCAAAACCTGTTTATGGAATGAAAGTAATATCATCGCAATACTGAACTCTACTATCTTTTTCATTGTGTATGGTGTCTCTTACCTAGTTTCTGACCTAGTTTCTGACCATAACATACATGTTACTTTTCTGAGGTATCCTAACATCTGTTCTAAAGGCTGTTTATGCAGTTGGGAACCTTATTGTGGAAGGGACTCAACACTGGCAATATGAAGAATTAACAAGATACTGTGTTTCTGTTAAACAATCTTAATTCGTTTCTTGAAGCCAAACAGTTTTCTCCGGTTGCTTTACACTAGCAACTACTATCTGGTTGTAGTGTTCATAAAAGTACTTACATGCATTTATGAGAATATATAAAACAACGTGACTACCTGCATAAACATGCTTTTATGCCACTTTTAAAATACCTTTTGGAAGCCAGATGCAGGTAGAAATCCTGCTTCTAGGATCACAATTTATATAAAATAACAGAACATATTATAAAATTCCACATACTTTATCCACTAAGATAACCCCAGCGTTTGTTTCATAATGAATTGTGCTTTGTAGCAAATTGTTGAATTGTAGTGCTAGCTGCAATTAAGCATGTAAGCACTGGCAACTGATTAGTATCTTTTTAAATGCTTCTCCATTTAGGTTCATTATGCTACCTTCAGGACTTTAAAAATCATGGCAGTAACTTGTGTTGCAGTACTGTTGGTATCCCTTTCCCATTGTATCCAGAAACAAAAGAACATAGGAACATGTTACTTTGTAAGTTATCTAACTGGCTTTAAAGTTCCTAGTTAAGGTTTTTCTAGACCTCTGGAAAGTTTTTAATTCATTGGCATAATAAAATAAGTACTTTGTTACATTATTTAAAAAACATTAAGAATTTATAGTTTCTTTAGCAGCATCTGTCCTAAGCATTGGGCAATAATTCAAGATCATGAGAAGTTAACATTTAGCTCAGTACAGAATCACATGAAACATGTTTCAGTAGATTGGTCAATTGACCTTTGCCAGAAGTACAAGGACGCTCTTTGTGCCCTGTTTGCTTTTCATATATAAGCAGTGACCCGCTCTTGGATATTTAACTTAATATAAAATATAATTGTCAGTTCTTTCATATAGAGAGATAAAGATGTTAATATTCAAAAAGAGTTTTGTCCTTCAACCCAGTTGAGCTGGGCTGACAAAATTACCTGAAGTTGAGTATAATGACAACTGTCCATGCTTTATACTAACCACCGGTGTGAAGCCAATGTTAACTCAATAGAACGAGTCATGTTTTTCATATTCTGTTAGCATTTCCTAGCCGTTCACTTTCTGGTTAGAAAGAAAGTTTATACAGTAAGTCATGCTCAGTCTGCTTTATTTCCTTTTTTACCAATCATGTTGGAATATTACTTTTTTACTATCTAAATCAATATTTTCTAAACATAACAGGATTGTTATTTCAATTTTCCTATTATGTACAGGGGATGTATCAGGGACATCACAGGTAGTGCATTTTTACTCTCCTATTAAGGGGGAAAAAAGGGTATAGATATTCTAAGAACATTTTCAGTTCAGCTCCCTTAATTTTAAATTGGTTTGCACAATTTCAGTAGAAAAGAAAATTTGAAGAAGTATAGAACTTTTGAAATCAGACAACTAGAGCATATCACTGAAACAAATGTATTCCTATATTGCATTTCATCACAAACATGAGCAAAACTTTACCATTGTTAGTTTGATAGCCCGTAGGGTGAAGACTCTACCAGAACACTCATTCAAGCACTTGGAAATATTTATGCACTATCATATTTCAATGAACTATCTACAAACTAATAAGCATTAATGTGGTGTAACTTAACAGAAAAGCATGTGTTCTATACCAGAAGATCTCAAAATATTTTATCTGTAATTTGATTCTTTTCTGCAGAGAATTTACAAATAAGTTATTTGACTGCATGCTAAGTAAAGACAGAGAAAGTATTTTTGTTTCATGACATTTAGGTAGGACATCTAGAAGTTCATGCTAACCTTGTTACTGTTTGTACCTTACTATGGCTAGCAGAGTCTATGCTCTCAGAAATAGAAATTGAACTATATCATTAGGACTCAACAAACAGAAATAGCATTATCCTTGGCTCCAAAAATTACCTCTCTGTGAATGGGAGGTTTTCTTACTCAAATGTTTTTGATGACCAGGAGCCACAAAATGAAGAGCCAAATCTCCGGCAAATTGACAGGACACCCTCTAATACAAGCAGAAGCAACCACAATTAGAAGGGTAAATAAAACACATTAGAGAGTACACAGTACCATGATTTAAACACCCACCTTAATGTTTAATGTCTTGATATGACATATGTTTCAGCTAGTAGAAAACCATTTATAAACAACAGAAGTATATTCTAATGCAGTATATGGAAACGCGAAACGGGTTTTCAACTATGAAACTGCCAAATAAAAACAATTATGATAAATCACCTGAGAAAAAATCCTGGAGTGAACTCCTGGCCCTCATCTCAGACAGTGGCAGGACTCCCATTGACGTCAGTGGAGAATGATTTTACCTCTGCTTTTTGGCCTGCCTGATGGGAGGAGCATCACCAGATGCAACTTTCAGTTGTGATATCAAATGTCACTTAAAACTTCTGTAACAAGTGCTGTTTTCTGTCTGACTCATTTCAAACAAGATCTGATGTCTAATACTCAGAGGTCTCCTCTCACCTGGTCTGGGTTTCCCTTAGGTGAGAGATTTCTTTCCTGGGGAGTACTGAAATGCTTCACATTTGCTGGAAGAAATTCCTGTCCCCAAATTATTTTGTTCATATTCCAGTCCTTTTGCTAAAGTTATGATTTATTTGGGATTTGTGGAAGCAGGAATCCTGAGGAATTTTAGAGCTGCTGCCTCACAATCAAATCTCCCGCTCACCTTCCTGGACTCGGGCAACCATTGCCTCCTGCACACAATACTGTATTTCTTCCAAGATTTCTGAAGCACAGAAAGCCAGACAAAGCAGGCAGCTGCCAACCGCAAAAAGGCTCTGACACCTTTCCCTAAGGAAAGCAGCTTTTTAAAGGAGATGCCAAGACAGTTCGTGTATAGGATTCTGGGAAGATCTTTTGCATACTCCCTCTTTAACTAGTCTCCTCTCCTTTTTGCTTTTTGATTCACAAACTTTGCATTTATAGACCTTCTGTTCCTAGCTCAATTTTTCTTACTACTCATTGCATTATTTTGCATTTACCTTTACCTCTTCAATACATTTGTTCCTTTTTCTGACTTTTTTTGCTTTTTCACTGACCTCTACCAGGCCAGTGACAGTCATACTGAAATCCCAGGAAATCCCCTTCTGTCTTCAAATAAGGAAAGTGACTGGAACAAGTCAGAAATAAAACATCTTTTTTTTTTTCTTTTGATGTTCAACTCCTTTAACCTGTCAACTTTAAGAACAGGAATTTTATCTAAGAAGTAAAAGAATTCTTTTTATAGCTACAAACAACAAAAAAAATTTCCTTGAGGAAGTAGGATATGCACATTAGGACAATGCCTGACTTTAATAAGAACTTCAAAAGGGTATGTGATTATTTTAAATTATGATTTATGCCTTTGATGTCAAAATGAAAGACAATTACATTTTATTTTGCAAAAGCAAACTTTACAAAGTTTTTTTTTTTGTACTTAACTTTTATGTCTGTGATAATGCTGTATGTCTCAACTGAACTGTTTTGGCACATAAAAGATTTATTCACACTCTGAGTGGATCTGTTTGGTTCTCATTAAGTTAATTTAATCATTAGGTATTACAGGATACTATATAGCAGAGTCCAGGTTATCTCCGTTTCCACAGCCTTGAAAGTCAACATCCTCACATTCTAGGTTGGCTGATCTTTGTAGGTTCATCCAGAAGACCCTTTAAAAAGCAATAGCTTAAGAAAAACCCTGTGTAGATATCCAGTCTTTCAAAGGACAGAGAAACTCTTGTTTTGTTTAACTGGGCTCTTGCTTGTTTCTGAAATGTCCAGCCAATCTCTTCATTCAAAATCAAGGTGTCTTTTACAGAATATAAAGAAGCCCTATATAACCTATTTCTTGTAGTTTAATAAACTGTTAGCTTGCTTCTCCTTGATCATTATTTCTAGTGGTTTTGAGGAAGATTTTCCACTGATTTTTCAAATCAGCAAGTGTTGAAAGATAAAAATCCTGGACCAACATTTTGTTAAGAATGGCAATTACTTGGAAGAAGAGATGACACAGCTAATATTCCCCAGCTCTTAAACTAGGGGTTACACTATGCATGGAAATCTCCCACACAGGCAGTGCATGTTCTGGTAGGTGAGGTCAAAGCACAAGATTGCTTTAATTATCAAGTTGCTTGATATGATGGTACAAAATGTATGCTAAATAGGTGTCAAAACATATCAAAAATACTTTCTGTTTTTAAGAGGAAAAAACAACAACAAAGAAAACTTTAAAAGTTTTCCAACTGCCCTTACAGTTTATTTTCAAATGACAGCTTCACCTTCAGCAGTTTCATGTGTTGGAAGTCACAGCTCCAACAATCCTCCATTTCAGGATTGAACATAAATACATGGATTTATTCAATGCATTGGTGTTTAGCTTTAGCTTTTATGTGTGTGTTGGGCTATGAAACACTCCCTGCAGTTCACAGGGTTCAGAAATGAGACCCAGTCACTTACCATGTGCTAGAAGAGGTTGCAAAGTTACTGCTATATACTGTAAGGTATGATCTCCCCGATGCTTGAAGCATAAGCTCTCTACAGGGCATGGACAGCTGGAATGGGAACTGTGCCATTGTGCTTCAGAGACAGTGGAAGGGGTGCTGGAGAGCAAGGGCAAACTCTCATTTGGAAGAGAATCATAGAGTCACTCAGGTGGGAATAGTCCCCAGGAGGTCTCTAGTCCAATCTCCTTTCTAAATAAAAGCCAACTCTGGGATCAAACAGCAGATCAGACTCTTCAGGGTTTTCTCTAGTCAGGTCTTGAAAACCTTCAAGGACAGAGTCTGCACAACGTTCATGGGCAACCTGTTCCATTACTTCACTATCCTGACTAGGATGGGATTTTTTCCTCATATCCAAAATATATAACACCTTGTTGTTACCCAGGTAGCTTAAAATAATGCTTGATTAAAAGCAAGTAAAATAAAGTGGAGAAAAGAGCAATTATTCAAAATGCCCCAGTGAGCCAAGAGAATTGCAAATGTTTACAACAAATACTGGCATTACACTGTCAAAAATTGCATCAATTAGAGACCATCCATTGCAACCCTCAGAAATTCTACTACCGCAGCATCTCATGGCTGGCTTTCTTTAGGAGGATCACAGATAAGGTTGGAAAG